>NW_019525485.1:4879796-4925467 GCF_002814215.2 Seriola lalandi dorsalis | reverse complement strand
TGGGGGGGGGGGGGGGGGGGTGTTAAGGCTTCTAAAGCTGGTATTTCTTAGTGCTGCTATTTCCCATAAGGTTTTTTGGGGGACATTTTGTGATTTTATTTGATGTAGAGAGGGAAGCCTGGAAGAGTAAGTGAGGGATATAACATGTAACAAATGTCCAAGGCCAAGTCAGACTAACCTCCACCTGGACACAGGAGTTGAAATATTGGCTTTTTTTTTTCTTTTCTTTTTTTTTTTAAGTGCAGTGGTGAGAACTGGCTTCACATTGACTCAGTTCATCCCTCACAGGGCTCAGTATGACTTCTCTAAGGTCGGTGTGGAGACGCATGTTTTTCCCCATCTGTTTTCAGCCTGCGGTGTATGCAGTGTATCCAGTGTATACCCAGATTTGGGCTGTTTGTGTGGTTAAAAGTGACCATGAGTAGTACTTTATCCAAACAGTGGGAGGGCAACACTTTACAGGCAAAACATGTTCTTTTATTCTATATAATTTATATATTGTTAGGAAATAGATTTCTTCTCTTCTTTTCTGTTTTCATAACTGCTGTTTTGACTGACATGAGATGCTACTCAGCCAATCATTGCAAGGGGAGCCAGTGAGTGAAAGGAGACGAGAGACAGTCAGAGAAATACGTGACAAAAGTGGGGGAGTGGGATATATTGATTGATTGTTTATTATAACAATAGCTGAGACTGTTTAGATGTGAAATGGAGTTCATTTTAGTTTTCAAAAGCTCTTTGTAATGTACTTAATAGGTATTACAGCACTTGTTTTCCTTATTTTCCTAGAAACGAGAAAAGAACATTCAATTATTAAGAGTACCAGTACTGGTTTCAGGACAACTAGTGTAGGAGCTGTTATTTACTCCTAGATTTATTTATATTTTATGACTGAGGCTGTACACACACACACACACGCTGTTGTTACCAGTTGTTACACACTGTGGTGCTCCAAAAACCTCGAAGAGAACCTCAGCTTATGACAGCATATGGTACTGTGACATTGAACAACAAAGAAACCAACAAAGAGACTTTGTGCAAGAGTTTCTGTTCTGTTTCTACAAAGCAGCAACGAATACAAGTATGCTACAGAATACAAAGAATCACAATGTTAATTCTCTAACATGGTATTTTATCCTCTCTGATATCTTCTGCCATCTTTGAGATTTCTTACACAAGCTCTGGTAGGTATGCGCAGCAGAGTTATATAACTATATCTTTTCCTCCACTCTCGTCAATAGTGAAATTATTGCCACGATTACTTCTGCCTCCCATCAGCACAAGAATCCTAGAGGATGCTTGTTTGGGAAGTTTGTTTCCAAGGTCAAACATGAGCTTATCTTAACTTTTAAGCCAACATGGACAAGAAGTCCTTAATTTCCTCAAAAGAGTGGAACCTTGAATATCTACAACTGTGCGACATCTGGCCGAACTCCATCTCCTAAGGAGATGATCAGGAACTACACTAACTATCACAAAATGGACCTTTTGGTGAGTTTTCTTGGACAACTACTGTTTCCAAGGTTAGGAATAATAATAAAACATTCAGTCCTGTCTTTGAAACCAACATGGATAACATGTCCTCAAAGTGCTCAGAAAAGACAGAAAATTCCAACATCTACAACCCCCATGACAAGTTTGCCACTTAATCGAAAGTTCCAGAACAGCTACTAATCATGGTGCCACTGTTTTGACACCTACTGTTTCTGAGGCGGAGAGTGAACTTTGAATCTCAACGTGATTGAGATGTTTTGCAAACAAAAGGAGCAAAGAAGAATACCTCAAAATATAATGGACGTTTATACGTAATTTGTCCTCCAGACCAGATCATAATCTTCCCCTGTTTTGACACCTTTCTTTTGTTCTGGTGTCTGCCATATAATGAAGCACTTACGTAGAAAAAATGATTTCAACTAATAACCTTCTATTTCATTATATTGACTGTGCTCCAAGCTTTTGTTAGTCTTTTGACAGGCAGCCTTTACCACAGCTGTTGTCCTTTTTTATTTATCTTTTCTATTATTAGTTGTGTGGTAATTGGCCTGTATTGTGTCTCGATGTTCGGTCCCATCTAATTGGTAACCCAGTGGGACCTGGACGTCCAGCTAGTTGATTTCAGGATAAAATGCCCCGTCCCCGCTGGTGAGGTCTCTTCCGTCCTCTGCTGCCGCCGATCAAAGGTGCAACAGTTCCCGGCAGATTCACAGCGTGATGGAGAGACACTGAAAAACAACTGCCATCCCATATCAAACACAGTCCCTTACCATTAACTCGTGATATCCTCTCCACGGAGGCCCCCGCCCCCCATCTCCCACACCTCCCGAGTCGCCATGCATGTAATAAAGATTGTGTCACTCTGTGGCTTGATACGGTTGTCTGAGTCTATCAAGGTCCAGGTTCCTGGGGGAGAAATGAAAAAGGATTGCAAGAAGGAGATCTATAGAAACTGGGTAAAATGAGATTGAGAGCTCTTTTCCTTTTTATGTCTAGATATTTTGAACTGATGTTCCACTTTATAGCAGCATAATGATATAAGCGTTACAAATTTTCAGGCATTAGGAGATAAGTGAAGGGAGTCATTGAGGAGATTTTAGGCATGATTATTATAAATTAGGATTCCAGAAAAAAACGTGTAGGCACATTTTTGTAAGGTTGGAACTCTTCATTTGAAAACCCATAAATATATTCAAATTAATAGCTGCTGTTGAATTTGAAAATGAGGGGAGGAATACTGATGACACTTAGAAAATCCACACTGCTGATAGATCTACATACAAGCAGATAGTTTTTATGTGCTTGACCTCCTCTCCTCGCCACACGCCCACAAAATCCACTCTGAGACAAAGTTGTTTGCCCCGAGGTTACTTGCCTCATTGGCTACAGGCTAATAGCACTGACCTCAGCCACAACGAAAGCCTTTAAGTGCCTTCTACTTTCCCAACTCAAATGCTTCACAGACGTCCTGCTTGACACTGGTTTGCCTCGCTCAAGCGTAATACAGTCGCCACTGACCTAAACTTTGCTGAACTCTGTGCACTTTTCCCTCAACCTTCTCCAACCCCTGACGGAGGCGTAATGTGTTGGAAAGGTGGAGAGAATGACAGTAATAACACAGATTTTTAAAGTCAACAAACAGATGAGGGAGTGATGTTGTGTTGTGCCGCGCCAGGTTGCTCAAATTACAAGAAAGGCTGTCAGAAAAGGCGTGTATTCTTCACACAACAGATGACAGATCAGTAAAAAATACACTGTAGCTGTGCTGCACTGTGGTCGACTGAGGCAGTTAGATGAAGGGTCCTTCTATGGTGCGTTTCTCTCGACAGGAATACTGGTGCAAAGTGATAAGTCTGAAAAGACTGCTTTTCATTCTGATGGGCTGATGTCAAAGCTGGTATTTATCTTTTGGGTTTTTTGTGTTGCTGAGGTTTTTTTATTTTTATTTTTTTTTTTCTGTGTTAAATTTCAGTTAAAAGCCTGAAACGGCTTGATGTGGTGTCAGGTTGTCCACAGCAAGACACTCACCGTCAATCAACAAATGACACCGTTATGCTATGTTTGATGTCGCTGTGAAGATGGCAGAGGTGTAAACATGAGTCACATGGCATGAATCTGATAGCTTTAGGTTTGATCTGACCAAATCAAAAAAAAAAAAAGACATCTAGAGTTAGTTAAATATAAATTTAAGTTTAAGGCTTTGACTTCACAAGACTACCCAAGTCTTGTGAAACACTGGACCTCATGTAAGAAAATATGCAAATTCTTATCATGAACCTGTATTCAGTGTGTTGTGAGGTTTGCTTGTGTCAGTGTTCCAAGTCGGATTCACCAAACTCTTAACTGCACCAACTCATCGTACAGTAAGTTGCCTGAGCCCGTTCATGGGGAGGTGTGTTTGATTTTGAACATATACAACGCCCCTAAATTGCTGTATCACAAAAATGTCACCCAACAGGAGAATGAGGAACTCTCTGTCAGGCATCGGCGGATGAAAACAGAATGTAATCACGTACCACATGGGCTTAGTTCCCACCGCAGTGGCCGCGTGTTCGAGTCCGACTCGTGGCCCTTTGCTGCGTGTCATCCCCTCTCTCTCTCTCCCTGACTTTCCTGTCTCTCTCTCATTTTACCATCTGCGTAAATGCAGAAATGCCCCAAAAAATACTTTCACTTGTACGTGCCACAAATTTGTTTTGTACGAGCTTCCTTCCATGAGGCCTGATGACTTTGTCACCTCTATAAAAAAAAACAAAAAAAAAAAAAACAGTCAGCATGTCTTGTCACGTATGGGACTGTTCTTGCATCTTGTTGTTTGATATGTAGCTGTGACCACAGGCATTTCATAGAAGCATGTCTCACGCAGGCCAGCTTCATGAAAAACCCGATCAACTTGAGATTCTGTGCTGCTGTGTACTCGGTGAAAACTAAAGAGAGCTTCCCCCAGCGCCACTCAAACTCCCATGTAACTCCTTCAGTGTCAAAATCCTGCTAAACACGCTGTTTCTTTGAAGGACGACAATAACAATAACATCAGGGATTTTTTTCAACGCTATAGAATAGATTGCACCTACATGGGCCGTCAACATTTTGCAGATTGTGACAGTGGAAATATTCTCCGTCACAACAGTATGCGTTTTTAATTTTTCATGAGAGGCTTGCTGTTGCTTTGTTAGCACAAGAGGCAGTGGAGGAGATAGACAGTGCTCTCAAAACACAAAAAAAAGAAAAAAAAAGACTTTAGACAGCTGGAGACAGGCATTTTGGAGAGAAATTGCAAATCTGTCTCTTCACTCTTTTCATTATCTAACATCATGACGAAGTGAGAGTACCCGAGGGAAGTGGCAACAGATATAGCAGCGAGTATCAATAATTCATGTACTCATATATTGGACAAATACGAGCTCACTATTGTCAGGCAGTTAGATATAATGTTACTGAAATGGAGAGGAAAGAGCCAGAAGCAATCTCAAATGGCCCAGTGATCGTTATTCAGCGGTGGTTAATTGTGCTAATTCTGGAAAGGCTAAGATATGCCTCTGTGGACCAATGAAATTAATGTGTAGAGGAAGAAGTCCTCTGTTGTTTAAGAAATTAATTACAAACGTTTAATGAAAAGGAAATATTCCCTTTAGCATTTTCATGACTCGAATATCCAATGAATCTCACGTTGATGCAGATTGACAGGCCCCCCCCCCCCTTTTTTTTTTTCTTTTTCCCTGCTTCGACCATGTGCGGTTTGCCTGTTAACTGATATATTTAGTCTTATCAAGTTAATGTCCCCAAACATCTTTTTCATTGATTTTGGATGGCACTTTTGAAAAGCGCTCATCTATAATTTTCATGGTTTTTACCTCCCATATCCTCAGCCACGAAACCACGAACATTGCCGCTGCGCTCGTGCCGTTGTTCAGACGTTGGGAAATATTCCTTTCTGCAGTGACTGGACGTGTCCGCTTCTCTTTAAACCCAGAGGGGCTTCACGTCTGCAGATGGAAACCCATTTTCAAGCATCCAGGACATTCCAATGATGCCACAAATTTATGAAGATGTTGTTTTGAGAGCTGTTGTGACCCTAACATGATGGCAAAACACCCGGAGGATACCTGGTAATGGATTGCACAATGCGTTCATAGACCCGCGCAACATCAGTCACTCCCAGAGAGGGAAACAAGATGGGGGCGCCAGGACTCTCATTTTGATTAGGAGTGCCTTATTCCCTCACTTGTTTTTTGTTCTAGGCCTGAGGTCTGAGTTTTGAAAGCTTGGGACCTTCAATGATCTTCAACAGTTTGTTTTTAACAAGCAATGACAAACAACACCACCCCCCCACCGCCTCCTCCTCTGCTCTCCCACTCTGCGGACTTTTATCTTTGCTGAGCCTTTGAACCAGGCCTTAAGGCAGCTGCATTGAAATAGACATGGCCCCGAGGAAGCCTCACTCCAGATAGAATACCCTCTAATTCTCGTATCTCTTTCTTACAAAAGAGCTGAGTGGCCGTGGGGAGGGAAATACTGCTAATACATGTCTGCCTATTAATCACTTCCCAGTTTTGAAATCTAGACTTTGTAGCATGGTTTAGTTCAAGTTCAGCCAAAATGTGGGAAAATGTGCTCATCAGCGGTTGAAAGGCTATTAACTCAAGAACTGTACTTACAGTTTTTTTTTTTTTTTTTTTAACAGTTCTGTGGTACTATATTTGAGCATTTTCATGGCGGTACGAGTCATCAGAGCTCCTTGTCAGATGGTTGGACAGCTTTGGAAACTTCCTCCCCTCACACCTCGTCACCACAAAGAAATATTTCCCTTTTAACTTCTCAAATGATTTCATTTTAATAACTCAGCAAGTCCCAAAGAGCTCAACTCAATATTCTCCCCACCCCCCAAAAAATAAAAAAATGCAAAGATGAGAAATGAATTAATGTTTTTTTCTTCTTTCCCATTAACCATTGAACGACCTCTCAGATGTGTCTTATGAGCCTTCGGTTGGGAACCACTGGACAAAACCACCTAACTGTGTATAAAGCACAGGTGCTACATTTTACTGATACTACCTCGCTTCTTTTACTGAAGTGGAGTTTTGAATGCAGGATTTCTACATTCATGTATTTGTACTTTTACTAAAGTGACAAAAAACTGTAGTTTGAATACACACTTAGTCCACTGTAGCTGCAGTCCCAGACTCTTCATCAACATGAAGACAAAATATTTGTATGTATGTAGTGCCCTTTAATCCATAGACCGTTTTTGTGGGGAGCTCAGCATGTGGTTTTTTCTTAAATAAGTTATTTTGAAGGATCAAATCAGCTGAGGTGCACGATATGTGTCTTATCATTTTAACATTTTCCTGTAGTTATGATGAGTGTGTTAGATCAATCTTCATTCTCTTTTACCTCTCTTTGTTGTTTCCTGTGAACCGGCAGAACTCGGTAAAAGATCAGTGTCGTGTGGTGAGGGAAGTGTTTCCATTGAAACCAAAATGAATTTTAACTGGAAATGTTGTTCTATCGCTCTCTTGCTTTTTCACTGACATTTAGTGTCATTTGCCGAAAGAGACATGAATAAATTAGAATTAAAATCATTTTGCTCAAGTGCTTGGCATTTGTTAAGGTTTATGGAAAAACAAATTTTCAGAAAGTGAGAGAAATTAAATATTCAACACAATTTATGAGAAATAAAACAAAGTGCAAACATTAAAAATGTATTTTTGGACATAAAATGTTTTTAGAAGCACAGAATTGATGTAGTTTAGATATATTTGGCTTGTTTATGATGCAAATAACTAGGAAACACGTTGCAGTCTCATAAAAAAAAAAAAAATTCTTTCAGCATTTGTCTGGGACTTCCATTTAAATTTACATAAATCACTCTAAAAGCCTGTGTTGGCTTGTCACATTCACCCCCTGAGCTGAGTGGTTTATCCGTTTAAGAGAAATCACCAGAGAGCTTATGCACCTTAATGGATGCTGAGCCAAACAAACCTTATTGTCTCTACTCGCTTTAATCAAACACACAGCACAAAGAAGTCGATTATTTCATTAGTTTAGAAGTTGGCGGTGACGAGGTAACGGCCAGCATCCTTCACCTTCACCTGCGTGGGTTTGCTCCTCACCGATGATGCCAGCAACATATCTTCAACCACATTGCACGGTCTTGACTAGACTATGCAGATGACAGCTAATAAGTAGGACCATGAGTTGAGAATATGTTGACACTGAAATTTGAATGTGCAGTATATATAACAGTCCTATTTCCTTTGTTGATAATCTGATGTATTTGCTTGAACACTGTAGGTACAAAAATTGCTGCTCTATTCATTTCAGTGGAATACATTTCGAACCAACTTTCTTGCCTGGTACATGTTGCTCTGACTGATGAATGAATGCGAGGCTCACGCTCATTATCATCTGAAGTAGTAAGACAAGAACAGCTTGACCAGTGAGATCTGCCCGCCTTCACAAAACTCCTTGAACCTTGTGTTCTCCCTCGCACTGATGCCTGATTTATTGATGGAAGATCATCGTCCTTCCTGCATGCAGCTACGAGGCTCCACTAATAAAAAGCCCCTTTTATTCGGATCATCTTTTTCCATGAGTGAGACTTCAAAACAAGAGCAGCTCTCTCTTGACTATGGGAAAGAAAGCATCACTGAGCTCTCCTGTGATACCTGGCCCACTTATTACAATGAAGCATGTCAGTTGCCAAAGCACATTCATCCATCACATTCATGTTCTGATGTAGTTTGTCCATGTGTTTGTTGTTCTCCAGCGGTGAAAAGTACATTTACTTAAATTCAATTTCCTGCTACTTTACTAATGTATTTCTATTCCAGCCCTACTTTACGCTCCTACTTAACTAAATAATAACCACTGTTGTTCATTTCACTCCACTCCATTAATTTGACATCCCTTCCATATGTTTTAAATATCTTTATTTTATCTGTTTCTGTTTATTTAACGTATACACGGGAGATATGATTTGCATTGAGCATCTAGCTGAAACTAATTTGCAGCCTCTGTCCTTGTGGTTAATGACTAAGATGCTTTATTAGAGATTAAATTACCCGTTTTAATACAAACCAAAATTTGCTTAATTTGACCACCGATGACATTAACACAGCGGCCATATTTATGTCTCATGAATACTTTTACTTTTGACATGAAATAGATTTTGCATAATAGAGTGTGCTTCTTACAGCATTTTGAACACAGGACTTTTACTTGTAGTTTAGTATTTGTACATTGCTACATTTTACTACTAGGATGGAAATACTTTGGCCTATCTAGCTTTGACAGCAGAACATTTTGTAATCCTGTACAGACTCCATTAGGTTTTTGTGTAAAATTCACCCTTCAGGACACTTATCCCAAAATATGCAGGTAGACACCCAAAGTACCTGTGAATATGCTACGGCAGTGACCTGAAGTTCTTTTTTTTTTTTTTATAATTGAATCTAACTTAAGTCTGTTTGTTTATTTGACAAGCACTGTGCTAATTGATCACCAGAGAAATATTGTAAATGAGCCAGAGTGGAACGAGAATATAGACTAAACTGTAGAATTAAATAGTGCAAAATAGTATGGTGCACATCCACTACTAAGTAATGTATATATTCTTTTTACTTATTTCACCTAAACATTAATGCACAGCTGAGTCCATATTAGAGTAGAAGCCACATCTTGAAGGAAACATCCACCCCTGGATACTCTCACATCATTACATGCTTTTAATTTGTGTCAAAGCACAGACAGAATCCATGTGAGTGTATTTCACACACCACTAACAACAGGCATGCAAATGTGTGCAGTTGCTGCATTGCATCCTGGTCTATTGAGGCTACTGTCAGTGTGGAAATTGCTATCTGTGCCTCCTCTGTGATGGATTTCTCCCTGTATGATCATTGAATGCTGGTGTGAAATGGTGGTTCTGGGAAGAAGCTCTTCTCCCTGTGATTCAGATGGAAAAAAAAAAAAGCTGATGCTTTCCTCGTAGATGTTTTACAATCACTGCCTGCCATCAGAAGTTGCTTTGGAAATATCTTGATGTAATGTCATGTTGTCTGTTTGGCAATTTATCTGCACCACCAACCACAAAATACAAATGCAGAAATGCAAGCATCACCAATTTCGTGTTTTAGGGTGCATTTTCGTCGTTACATATTTTCATGCATTGTCTGTTATTCCACTGAACGTATTTGTCTTTTACCTCTAAAACACACACAACACTCAGTCACCTTTAGTTTGTCTTTGTGGGGCCGTTATAAAGAGCCTCCTGCTCTGTTTGTGTGTTCATACTGACGGATGAGACAGGCTGTGCTTGTTTAAAGCAGTTTACACTTCTTCTTTTAGAGGCGTACCATGCAACCTATTCTCTATCATCAACAGAGCTTGGTGAACTTAGATAGGGTCAGAGATCTGTATTTCCTCGCAGAAAACCATAACCAGTTTCCCCCTTTGGCCTAATAAAGATGTATGTGTTGTTCTGTTATGTCTTCCAGCATGTGAGGAAAGAGCAGGACGGATTATTTTGTGCTGTATCTTCCATCCATATGGATGAGTGAGACTCCATTGCTGATGCAGAGTCTTACTTTCCTCTATCTGTGATATTTAAACACTGAACACACACTCTGAAATTAATTAGAAAACAACTTAATGGAGTGGCAGAGGGCTTCATAAGCAGGCCTAACGATGCTCGCCTACACCAGGCTATTTGGAGATTCAAATCTAATTCACACACTACCTTAATCTAATTCAAACACCACTACAAAGATTCTCATCATTATAACTGGCAGCTAATTATAGATGGTGTACGCGGTGATCGACTTAGAGGGAAAACGCTCTTCAAATTAAAAAGTTGTGTGGCACGTAAATCACGCTCTATCTAAGCTTTTCTTCCGCCAGAAAAGGATTGTCTAAATAATTTCGGCTAAATAGCGATAAAAGGCCTAATGTCTAATTTTTCTTTAGTAAAGGGAAAATAGATCAAGGTTGATTATAGAGGCTGTCACATTATCAGCAAGCCTGTATGTTGCTGTTCACGGTTCCAGCTGAGTCAGAGAAAATGGGATAAAAGGTGAGAGGGGTGAGCAGGCTTTCTAACTAGTTGTCAGTGGTGAACAATGACGACTTTCCCCCGAGCGTCAGCTTGCCACGAGAACAGCCGACAGTATCATCCACTTCACTCGGTACTGTTTTTCTTATCTGCTTAAGATTCTGCATCATCCGAAGCCTTTTCCACTCTATGATTTTCAGTGATGCGGCGGCTCTCCCTGAAAATATGTACGAGGCATATAACACGCAGGAGATGAACAATTTCTACAGTTTTATCCTGCATTTACATAAAAATAAAGTCAATAAAGTTTTACACTGAAACATCATTTCATGCTTTATTTTACTTGTTTCTCTGACTAAAAAACCTTGCTGCAAAGATATTATTGGCCTTGTTTGTGTCCACAAGTATGATGGCACTTTCTCTTTTCAGCTCATTCGCTCTGTTTTTTAGAGCCAGTACATATCAATACATGCCCTATTTAATATAGAAAACATTTCTAGTTTTCATCTTTCATCTTGACAGACAAACATAGGATAGAGGATACAGCATAAATGAGTGAAAATGTTTCTCAGTATTGGCTGGATGTGTAAAAAGGCAACGATTTTCTCGCATGTTTCCCATATTAAAAAAAGTCAGTTAATGCAGCTTTAAGTGAGAAAGAACAAACAGGATCTTCACTTTTATTTTTTAAAGTGTAGATTTTGTTATATATAATATTTTTAAATGTAAATCTTTGTCTGTAGCAGCTCTAGAAGCCTTTTTTCACAGGAGATATTTTGTTGTTTTATTGCAGGAAAAGCACAGGTTGTAACTAAAAACAGTAACAGTGACTCACTTCCATTAAATGCCCCAGTAAAACACTGGATGAGGATAAACAGGATCCTTCAGTGCAGTGGTTATTAACGCATGTACTTTTTCATCAATGACGCATTAAAATGTGTGATGTTAAAAAGGCTTATTAAAGGAGGGAAGTGCACACAAGTACAAATCAGCAATACGTGAAATCTTGAAAAGTAAGCTGATCAGGGGAATGGAGACTTATTGTCAGGGTGCATAGAGACATACTGAGGCTGTGAGTCATCACAAGTGTAAAAACCATTATAGCACTTGTCATAGCTTGATAATTTAGATTCCCTTGCAGACATGGATTTTATATATATATATATATATTTTTTTTTTTTTTTTTTTTTTTTTACCTCCAACTGCCAAATACACTCATACTCATGACAACAAAAGAAATCAGAAATGTGGCCATTAATTCACAGCTAAAGGCCTTGTGGTGACGCCCACAGACCAGCTGGGGCAAATCAAGAAGTCTTTGTTCAAAGACACCACAAAACAGATATGTTTTTTTTTTTTGTTTTTTTTTGTTTTGGGGGTTTTTTTGGTGCCTTTTTACAAGTGAAAAACCCATTGGAAATGCCTGTCCTTACCACCGTGACTCTGCCACTGTGATCACTTTACGAGGTAATTGCAAGCAAACATTTTTGAAAATTAGCTCGTAGACGGCACCTGGCCTAGAACGACACTGACCTGCTCGATTCCGCAGTGACCACAATGAAAAAGAGATGAATAGACAGACCTTCATCCAAGACAGTCTCTGGCCTTCTCTCCTGAGCGTGTTGTCATACATGATTTCTCTCCCCTCTCGTGTCTCCCGCCTTTCTCTCCTCTCTGTCTCATACTACCTCTTGTAAAAGCAGACCTTTTCATTTAATTACCGTTAGTATTTTGGCGTGACCTTGCTGCATATAGGTTACACTTGCATAAAATTGAATTGATGAGAACATCCCCTCTTGACTCCAGCCTCTCCAACAGGTTCTCGTGGATCGGATCAAAGTGTTGCACTATATTACAGAAAGAGGGATGTTTGGACATTTCTCATTAAGCGTGAAAGTTAAATGGGTAAAAATGATTCGGAAATGACTCATCAAAGTTTCTGCTCAAACATCGTTTTAAAGGACAGGAGCAAGATGATCTTGCTTTTGGCTCATTACCAGCTTCACTAAGCTACACTTCCCATACCTCTCTGTCCCACTTCTCCGTAAAACAGATTCCACCGCTTGCTTGAGAGGCATAATCCACCATCGCAAATATGAAGAGGATATGAATGTACTATCAAATACAAAAGGTATAATGCTAATATTAACATTTTGAATTGGCACAGCCTTTTATGCTGGCAGTGAGAACTAAAAATGAAACTACAGGAGTGAAGTAGCAGGTTACTATCTATTTCAGTTCTGTCACAAGAATATCTTTATATTTTATTTGTTTTGATCTAGTTTTCTACTTCCATTTATTCTCCTTATGCATATGTAAGTTTAGCCGCTCACATGATACACAAATTAACATTTTCTTTTAACCTAAATACCTAAATTAATCAAAATAGAATGCATGATTTTGTCCCTAACTTTCAAAATAAAGAAAAGCTGAATCTAAATAAAAGCTGTGTGAGTGTAAAAGGTGCAGGTAGAAATGAATAGTGGAAAAAAATGGTTAAAACATGAAGTTACTCACCCAATAACTCATCGGGCCATGTTTCATCATTTTAAAAAAATCAGGTTGTACTGTGCAATTCCAAATCCAAAAAAATACGGCTTGAAGTTTGTATGAAAAAAAGAGACGTTATTCATTCATAGAAATCTGAAAAACGCTGCCATTATGCGTGCACTTTTGAGACGGTCCCTAACTCCATATTGTCATTTTCCCCATCCACTATCCAGTCATGCAACATGCTTCAATATCAGATCATGGGCTAAAAACAAAACCTGCGGAACATCATCAAAACTTGTTCCTCTTGCACTGCTCAACAAATGTGGCTGGTGGAAAGTTATCGAATCTCCACACCTCTGTGTTTTGAACATATAGCCTGTTTGTTTATACAGGACCAGTCAAAACTGTTACTTAAGCACTGTATTTTAGCAAATGGGAAATGTTGCTGCAAAAAATACTGAACTGTTGTTTGTGTCTGTTCATATCCAAAAATGTAAATGTAAGGGTTTACTCTCCTGTGAAGTAGAATCAGTAGTTCTAGCTCAGTCACCACTTGCAGAATATGTCAGGCTTTCTGCTCTGTAACCCCTGACTGAATGTTTATGCACCAGCCTCTCTGCTCTGTATTTTAAGGTGTTTTATCAGAGTGAAAAGCCTTTTTGCCTGTGTTGTTGTTTGGTTCACACCGGCCTGCACACATGCCAGTAGGTGGGTGGATGCTTTCCCTGTTCTCAATCTTTGTGCTCCAAATAATGAAGCCCATTTCCTTATTCATATTCAGAAACTCTGCTGAATTATTAAACCAAGAAAAAGAAAAGCACAGCAGTAACTTGCTACATTTCCCTTTTATTTATTTTTAAATGAGTTGGACAAAATCTCATTCTCCAAAGCGTTTATCTGTGAGCACATTATAAATTAAAATGATCATCTTATGTTTTTCTGAGGTGTACTGTTAAATGAAATTTGGTTTCTGCTAAAAAAAAAAAAAAAAAACCTGTCCTCTTCATTAGTTGCCTAGCAACTGTAGAATTGTTCCCCAAAAAGATTGAAGATTTATTTATTTCTATTTTTATTTATTTATTTTCTTTACCTGGCATCAGCAGCTGGAACACCTTGCTCCACATAAACACACTGTTAGGCAATCGAGTTGATGTTTGATGTATTTACCCAATAACTCTTGTGAATTACTGTTTGAACGACTTTGTGTTTGAACTTGTGGCACTGTGGAAACTAATTACAGTGTTATTGGTGAATTGGCTGAGCACTACAGTAGATCCAATCTCCAATTTACCGCTAGTGACGAGGCTGTAGTGTTTGGACTGATTATACACTCTTCTTCAGCCATTTTCCTGCAAGGTATAGACCGTGTGATGTGAGCCGAGGAAACCCGGCCAAAATAATAAATCAAAAGTCATTGAAACATCACCACGATCTCAAATCAGCCCCAAACTTTGGAATGAGTAATTAAACCCTGTAGTAAGCATTAGATACTTTGTATTCACAGCTGGCAACACACACAGTACTAAATTTAATGTTTAAAGATAGCTGCAGCGATAAGAAATAATGTTTCATGATGTGCAGGGATGAACACGAGAGTTTACAGTCATTGAAGCTCGTACAAAGACTGACTTATAATGAGCAATTACTATTTAATGACTAAATGAGGCATTCAAGGAAAGCCAGGAAAAAAGAAGAGAAGAAAATTGGATACATATCACGCAACGTCTGATGTTTGACTTTTTACTTATACATCTTTGTATTTAACATTGAATTTTTACTACATTCAAATTATGTGCACACGTTATTAGTTACCCAAATGTTAAACAAAATTAGTATGTCTTAAATTGACATTTATGATATTGTGTGAAAGTTCACTTTCCCCATTTGAGTTCAGCGCTTTATTGCAACATTCAGGGGCTCTTTGCTTGTAAATTAAAGTGTGGAAAAGGGCAGAAAATGTAGCTGCATAATCTAATTTGCTACATGTTATGGTTTCAGACAAACCTTGGTTTCAATACTGTTGTTGATTGCAGCCTGGTAATTAGAAAAAAACTTAAATTAGTTTCACTTAATTATTTAGTCCTGAGGCCTTGAAATCACTTAAAATGTTGTCAATCGTCTAGTCATGAATATTCATGACTATCATATTTTGAGTATTTAGATGAATAGTTCGATGTGCTGGGAAATACTCATAATCTCTTACCTGCCAAGGACACAGGGCACATTTCTTTTGTTTTGTTTTTTTTCTTTTTACTGCCTAGCTACCTCATAGTAATGACAAGAACTCAGGAAGTTACTGCTCCCGGCCAGAAAAATAGCCAAGCACAAACAACGCACCATAAAACCTCAACTGGATGTTCTGCTGAAGTGTTTTGTACAGATAAAACAATAGTTGTTATGTGTTAGTCAGTGAGTTTTAGAGGTTCTTTAAATTTTGTTCCCTTTGGACAGAGACAGGTTAGCTGTCTTCACTCTGTTATTTGCAGCATTAGTTGCCAATGCGCATGGCAGCTGAATTGACTTGGTATGACACGAGTGGGCTTTCGTTGTGTAATAAGCTTCGTGAAAGACAAGAGAGCATATACGCATGTGAATCAATGTCTTATTGAAGTGTTGGAGGACTCAAGTCTTTGACGCCTGTATTATGTATTTTACATGGTGTCTCTGAAGCTCACTGTATTTCTTTTAATTGGTATGTGTTGTTGTCCTGGGAGAGGACTGCAGAGAAAAAAAAGAAAAGAAAAAGAAAAAAAGATTGGAAGTATAGTCACCATCTGTTGTCAAGGTCATTTGCCACACTATAAACACATCCATCATGACCAGAAAATGTTCACAGTTAAGTGGAAATGGAGTCGTTAGTCTTGGTGACATTTCACATTCAATATTTTGGATCATTGTGCAGTATAACAGCGCAGTAAAGACCAGATATAATCACCAGACCAGCTATAATTACGTATTTGATCTTTAATTCATTATAGCTACAGCGCTGAAGTTTCTTTTCAACTAACAAAAATAGCATTTTGATAAGTCGGCAGCACAAGTCGGTCTTTATTCTCAGTGTCAGGGCGCAGCTAGTACAGCTTCCTTATTGACATTCTCTATATAACCTCTTCAAGAATCATCTAGCCAATCAGGGGAGGTTCTCACAAAGGGCAAATCCCCCAACCCCAAAAAACTCTCCCAACATCCTGTCAGTCATGCATACAGGATTTCAACTTTGTTTCATCTCAAATGCCAAGTCAGGGCTACATGTCTGTCTTGGCAGCTAAATGCAGGTTATTTGATGGTGAAATGTACCATGAGACTTTGAACCTGGTGTAGCGTGATCGCACTTTTGTTTCCTGTGCAGGAAGAAACATTCTTTTGAATTTGATTCATTTTACTCTCACACCACCTTATTAAAGGCAAAACTGTGTTTATGAACCAAAGGCACATGGACTCACACTTAAGCTATTAAACAGAGTTTAGTAACCTGCCATAAATTAGAGATTTCCCTGGCAGGGGGAGTCAAAACAAATTCAATTCCAGCCTGTGTAACTTTAATTAAGCATGATGGACCTGCCCACGCTCTTTATCATAATTTTCCTTCTTTGGCGTTCATGTCATGTGCGCTCCTCTGCCCATGCAGTAAGGACTCATTTCACCTCACCACAGTTGGACTCTGAGGTTGTGCTCAGTTCATTTTATTGTACAAGTTTTTAGAAGGAGCAACTTCTGGCTATTAATGAAGATGGGTTTCTTTCTACATGCGATACATTCAAGTGTCTGCACCTGTGTATGAATGACACTGACCTGTTCAAACTCAGTGAATTATGAGAGAAAAATGTGCTTATTGTTAACGAGAGATACTGTATCTCACTTTGTGATTCTCTGATAATATTTCTTGTCTGTAATGTTTGAGGGTGCTACAGCAAATTATTCAAGACTCTACATTATAAAACATCTCATTTATTGAAAACTGTCCTTCTAAATACTAAAGACATAATCTTGGCTCAGAAAAGGGTGAAAATGCTCCAGTGCAACTCAAATATACCAATGTGCGGTTAATATCAATTATAAACTAGGAATTTCTTAATGACACAGTATTTGAGATTAAAGTAGCATTTACCCACCGTGGGGAGCGCTGCACAGCCTGCTACAAACTGGAAACGTGGGGATCTAAATCATCAGATGACTCAAGAAGCTACTGTGTCATTAAAATTGGAGTTTGTAAATGCATTGAACAAAGGACTTTGGGAGGATGACTTCCCCAGATGTAATTATTTACAAGTTGGAAGGAACATGCCACAAGAAGACACACTGCTGGACGTGCAACATCAAACTACCAGAACCGAGTGATACTCGCCTGTTAGTGAACACACAACTTCTACCGATACAAAACACAAACAGTAATATTGATGTTATCTGAAGAAAGGTATACATTGGAAATACCCCATAGGAATATTATTGAATAACCAAATCCATACATACTCCTAATAATCATTCGTACACATTTCACATTGCATACTATAGGACTTAAAACTATATTATTCCCTCTTTCAAGATAAATTCGCTTGACTTGACTTTAACTGACTCCCTGCAGATTCACCATTTACAATTTTTTGCTTTCTGGTACGAACACGTTCCTAATTGAAGAGCAGAAAAAAAAGTCCAAACCGTAGAGGCCAAGATGTACCTTCTTTTCCTTTTTATTGTGTTCATTTACTCAATTTATTCCTCAGTTAAGCATTCGCTCACTCCATCCAATATTCAGCGTCATTAAAAAACCCATCGGTAAAATCCTCAGACAGCAGAGAGAATTCATTTGATTGCTTTCATGTAATCTCTGCTTCTTTTTTATTTTAAATGAGACTTGCATGAATCAAAAGTAATAATTAAATCCAGTAAACCTCTGACCTCAAGTTGATGCGTGTTGAAGATCGACATCCTCAAATGTCACCTGACCGTTCACACTTCCACATTCAGTCAGAAAGTGGGTTGTCTCTCTCTCGCTGTCTCTCTCTCTCTCACACACACACACACACACACACACACCCATAACCTGCCCATAACCTGCCTTTAAATTTGTAAACATCACCACAGCGCCCTGCTTACACTTAGCAACAATGATAAATTGTCCGGAAACTCGCCAGTGGCTGTCTCTTATTGGTTTTTAAAGCAACATGAAGTCCCATCGGAGAGTAAGTCTGACCCAGTAACAACAGAAATGGATTTATGATAACAAGGCACAAGAAAACGCTGCAGTGGGAGAGCGAACAACTGAGGGAGAAGCTCTTAGGGGTCGAGGGAACAAGCTAAAAACATGGATTTTTGTCGCTCTTTCTTTTTTTGTAGGTATCTGGAAGGTCAGACAGATGGAAATTGAACAGGCAGTTTAAAAAAACAAAAAAACAAAACATTGCTGACCATCATTGTTAGCTGCCATGATAACTTTAATGGTACCCAGAGAGCTAGTTACCATTTGTTGTTTCCTCCTGCTTTTTGTTGATGTGTAACAGTGTGCTGCCTGGAAAGAAAACTGTCCATTCAGCACACATGTGCTGATGGCTGTAAAAACTACAATACCCAGGAGGATGTTTTTTTTTTTTATTTGAAAGCAGACACGATGTCTCACTGGAATGAGGCAAACACTACCTGTTGGGTATATATTGCCTAACTACAAAGTGAAAGTATGTTAAGTAAATTTAATTGGATTCTTTGTCACTGTCAAAGTGTTGGGAATGCTCAGGAGGTACTGATTGTTTTGGCCACATGGGGGCGGTGCATTAAGATTCTACCACAACATGGAGGAATTATATACTTTATAAAGTTGATAAAGTTGAAACTATTGCCTCTTTTCACACCCAGCAGACAGAGAGCAACGTCAGCATTAACTTGGAGTTGCTGTAGCTCTGTTTTTGGGTTTCACCATCTCCCCAGAAAACTGCGCACCTTGGAAGAAAAGACCACATGGTTCGGTGTATTATGTTTGCACAGGTTTCCTCGATAGATGCACAGCAGATTGTGTTCCCTTGATTGCGTAACCTTTTACCCTCCACATTGGTTTGCAACTTTTCCAGCCTACTTTTCGTTTGCTTTAATCTTTCATAACACTGAGTTAAAAACATTGAGTTCTTTTCGACAAAGTAAATGCCGTCTTATACCTAATCTCATATCACGTAACACTTTACTTGTTCGGTTTGGACGGCGCTGCCACAAGAAGATGTTTAGAGGCGATGATCAGAAAAAATAAGAGGCTTTCACAGTCAGTAATAGGAAGTCGTTGAGTATATGCATGTCATTAAGACAATCCGCCCTTAGCGCTCCGAGTAAATCCAAAGGAGCACAGCTTGGTGTTTGAATCAGGGCAGCATTATCAAGCTGTCACCACGCACTGAGGCTTAAATCCCAGAATGACAAACCCCTAGCTGGCCCTTGATATGAGACTGTGGTCAGTCAGGAAATAGAACTGCCATCCACCACTGTCCTCTCACTCACCCCGTGCGTCTGCATTGTTAATATTAAGTTGATGGGTGCACATTAGAGAACGCCCGCTCTGCCGCCTTCACAGCAGCCGCGCGGCGCTGTGAGGTGGTCGAGAAGCTCCGATTTCTCGCAGAAGACGGGTGAAACTACGCCATGACGAGTTATTACTGCAGCTGCCAAACCATGTGGCTTTTACGCGCCAACTCACTTGCTTACTTTCCGACGGCACACACACACACACACACACACACACACACACACACACAAACACGGATGCTCACACATGCTCCCGCAATTCCAAGTTATCCCATTCCTCAACACACAGTCATGCTTCATCCCCTACTGTGGATGAGTGTTTTGCCATGAAAGTTTGATTTATCCTCGTAATATCCATCAGGTCAGAGGGACCTTGGGAAGGCTCGGCCATAAAATCAGGACTCAGGCTGTAGCCTTTTTAATACAGTCTCAGTAAAATGGCTGAAGGTCAATGGCACTCTCACTCAATCAGATAGAAACAACTCCTGCAGCTGGAGCGAGTGTTGTTGCATTGAAGTCGGGCTGATACACTGCAGTAACACTGCTCTGAATAAAAGATGTTTGTTCACCCGGTAGAAACAATGACTGTATACCCTGGTTCACAGTAGAAACACGGCTCTTAGAGAAAGATGTGTCCCCCACGGTGAAGCCATTACTTTGAGGTAAAAGATATCAGTTCTATAGTGAGGACACAGTAAAAGATGTGTGTTCTGCTGGAGAAACACAACTCTGAGTAAAATGTCTGTTCCTCAGTAAAAACACTGAATAAGAGATCTGTTTCCCAATAGAAATACTGCAAGTACAGTTCAAGGAAAACTTACCTCACTTACCTCATCAAATAGCAAATCAATAAGGACATCGAGACTATAGAATTATTGTCTGGTGTTATGTGAGCTAAATTTTCCATTGAGGATGCATAACTGCACTTTGGGCGATCAGACGTTGTGCAAAGTTAATGAATTAGGCACAGTCTTAATGTGCATAGTCGTCTCATAGATGCATATTATGTGGGGAGGCATTTTTAAAGAGCATAATGAGATTTACACATGATTTCCATGCGTGAGGATCACGATAATAGGAGCAAATTTTGTCAAACATTTGTCACTTTCTAAAAAAGCCACCAGCAAAAGTTAGTGAAAGTGATGTAAAACACATCATTAAAATTGGGTCATACAATTATCCAAGTCTGCAGTGATAAATGTTGATGAATTATTAATGAATGGTTTTCAATCGATGAGATGTACATGATGTATTATCAGAAACACCAGCTGTAACAAAGCTTCGCATCAGTACAGGCTATGAGTGAAAGAAATGTTTTCCCTCAGCAGAACACTGGTATAAAACACACTTGTAGAAAAAGACATGATGAGATTCATGAAACCATGTTTGTTTCCCAGTACATTTAGTTCAATCAGTAACATTTGTGGGGATAAACAACACATTTTTGTTTGTTTCAACAATATTTTAATTACTGTGATCAAGTGTTTCTTATGGACACCATTCTGATTACCAATAATATTTCTGAAATGCATCACATTTGAAATAGCGCAGCAGCTGTGCTGCTTTTATGATGACACTGAATCACTGTCTGATGATTTACTGTGGCTTTGCTGTTGGTGACATTGTGTTTTGTTTCAGTGAAGAAATTAAAACTTCATTCAGAAAGCAGCGATTTCAGCTGAAAGCTCTGCAGAAAAACAAATAGAAGGAGCTGCAGAGAAAGGAGATAGTTGTGACTAATTGTGCGTAAATTTCCTTCCGTCAGTTCTGGGGAGCGTCTCTGACAGATGAATAATGCCTGATGTTCACAGCTTAATTATATATAGAGCATTAAGATCTGGCTGTCGGTGTGTTCCAGAGGGAATGAGGTATATTCTTAACCACAGCTGTCCTGCTCTCATTCAATCTGATATCTGTCACAGCAAATTCTATATATAACATGTTACATAAATTTTTTTTAAAAGAATACACTTCTAACAGGACTTCAGATGGCCTCTAATGATGCATGGTTTCAGTGAATAGGAAATGCTACAACTACAGGCTTTAATATGGAAACACTTTAAACATTTAACAATTGGTTTATAACATGTTATCATGTTATTGTAGGCAGAAATGAGAATTAATATGGTCCAACTAGTTTCATGTCGTGATTGTCATGAATTATGAATTTACAGTGAGTCCATTAACAGAACGCTTCCCTTTTGACCTTAAACAGCTGCTGCTCCTGAAAGACAGCTGAAACTCTCAAACCTTACAGATATCAAATATGGATGGCACAGCTAATGTACTGAGACGAACCGTATGTTAATGAGAACGTGGCTGCTTGCTGCTGGTTAATAACAGCGCGTCAGTCTGTGCGTCCGTGTGGGCATCATGCTACTCTGAGTGATCTAAAAAGAAAAGTGCACATTTCTCCTTGTGAGGGACTGTCAGGCCTGCTTACCGTCATTTGGAATGACCTTGTCACTCGCACGCGGCAGATCTTTGAATTACATCCCACAGTGCCCCCCTAATGCTATCATTACCATTATTAATGGGACATGACACAAGTCATTGCCACACATAACAGTCTCCCACAACTGAGGAGTAATGGCATTCCTCTGATGTAATGCCGGTGGTTTTCTTAGTTAGTGTGTCAGGAAGTCAAATATGGAGAGTGAAATACTCGGTGCTGTAGACTTAACAATGCAAGTGTGGTGCAGGGGACCTCTCACACGAGCAATAAAATCCAATTTCATGTGTGGGTGTGTGGCTATGAATTAAATGCCCCCCCCCATATCCCCATCTGCACATTGTTTCAAACACTTTGGCTTTAGCAATATTTTCTGGACACTGATTGAAAAGGGGCTGCTGTCTGTGGTGCTGAAAGTCATTTGTGGGTGTTCTTTTGGCAGCGCCGGGGCGAATGTCTCTGTGGGGCGTGTTTTGTCCAACTGTAAATCATTCCTGATTTCATGTAAATTATGCAACAGATCCAATATTAAATCTCTTTTTGTACACGAGATGGAATTTGTCACAAAAACAATAGCTTAAGCTGTGTTTTGAACACTTTGCTGTGCCGCTTTGTTCTGTTGCTCACTCACTTTTTATGACATTAGTGTTTTTTCCCAATGTATTATGTAATAGGCTTAATAGCAAAAAGGGTCCATAGTTAACAGTTTTAACAGCAAACCTTTGTTGGACTGTGGTGATGAAGTAGAACATGTATACCTTGAGAGCATTAAAAAAAAAAATACTTCACCTCACTCACTCACCTGGCTAAAACACACTATAAATGTGCACTATAACTTTCAACTTTAATAGCAAAGTGCAGTTTCTTGGCTATTTATTTGATAAATGTATATTTTATGCAAATGAATTTCAGGTTTATTATTGCACTTTTTTAATGTTATCATACACACAGAAATAGAATCAAATTATATGTCTATATAATTATTCTTTAATTTAGAGAGCAACTTAAAGGTACCTTTTGCAGCTTTTGACCACTAAAAGCACTGACAGTTAGCAAACAGGGATGTGAACAATGTGCAGTTTAAAACATTCTTAAACAATGGCTTTGCAAATCTTTTATCACATTAAATCAGGGGTACACACAATGCAATATGAATGTGAATGTAAAAATTGTTTACTAGAAAACTGTGCAGGTCACCTTCTAACAGCGGCTGAAACTTTCAAACCCACGATGTTAGTACAGATGCTGCAACTGAATACTTTGCAGACTTCTGAGGACTGTGTTCCTAATAACAAAAACATCATTTGCTTACCTAGATACCCATGTTAACCAAGTCATTGTTTCCATGTGGTTGTAAATATATAAATGTATGTGTGTGCCTTGTGTCAAGACAACATTTTCAGAAAGTGCCGTGTGATATTTTCACCCTGTGTTTTTTATCCGGCTGGGTATGAAAATGTTATAGATTTAAAGGACAATATGTCTGAATTTCAGGATGTGAAGATTGTGCCTTAGGCAGTCATTATGTAGCAGTGAGCTCTGTTTATGTGTGTGTGTGTGTGTGTGTGTGTTTGTGTGTGTGTGTGTGTGTGTAGGTGGGTGAAGGATGAGGGTTAGGGATCTTTTGTTCCTTGTGAAGACAACTGCGTTAGTAGCCTCATTATAGGCTACATCTTAATGACTCTATAGCTGCTATCTATTCTACAGGAAGCTAAAGGTCAGATCAGCATCTTAATGTGCCGTCCTCCCGCCTTCTGACCCACATGCAAACTTTGGTCACTCGAACCAGACCCATAGCATGTTCAGTAGCCTGAAAGATATATAAATCAATTTTCATTTAATTAAATCGTGACATTAGCTCAAGCACCCCCTGCAAGGATAACCGACAGCAGATGAGTCTACGGCTACAGCTTTATCAGGACTTTCTTTAGAAAAGGAACTGAGCGGTTTGTGAGAGTTTGTGATGTAAGTGACTTTGGCAGTGTATGAAAACAGAAGTGATAGAAGAGATTAGAGCGGGAAGAAAATAACAGAAATTCCCCCACAAAGGAATAAAGACAAAATGTCAGGGAAAGGGTTTTTACTTATTTCGCTTTTACACAAGAAGCAGAAAGCTTTAGAACAGCACTCATGCCAAAAAAAAAGAAAAAAATACTCCGCAAATTTCACTTTTGTTCATGAATCCCAGGAGAGCATACATCTGTCTCTTTTGAACACCAGACAAGATTCTTAAATAAAAATTCATCAGTCTGAATCATGAAATTTCTGTATAAGAAGACTGAAGATTTTTCTGCCGTTTTCCGTTTGTCTTGACGCAGAATGGTGTCAACATAATGTTAAATCAAAATGTTGAAAACTGAAGCTTTGAAATTAGAAATATATTCAAGGGCTGACCATGAGTACCTGCGACACCCCCCCTTTACATTTTTTAAAAAGGTTAGGGCTTGAGCCTATTGACATTGGTTGAAGTGAATAGCAATTATCGGACTGTGTTCTGCAGGTTTTCAGCACATTTCTAAGTAACAGGTGAGAGGGATTCATAAGGTATAACTGCTGTGTGCACTAGCAGCAGCAAGCGGAACGGTTTGACTTGATCACTGCTTGCCTGCTTTTGTCTTTAATACATGGGGTTCATTTTTGCAGTCACTCCCCCTCAGGCTTCCACATCTATTTCTTTGTGTCTCTGTATAAATAATTGGTTGTGTTGAACTTCTGGGGTAGGTTTACATAAAACAGCTTCTTGTATTATTTATAATCTTAGGCTAAATCACACGTGCATGCACACAAGCACAGTGTGCAGTTTAGCCAGTTAGATCACTCTCTGTCGGCTTGTCACCCAGGCTGTGGTTCCACTCTCGGTAAAACACACACCTCATCATTTGGAGCTTCCTTCCTTTACCTCAGAGCCGATCTGCCACTCCAACTCAGTAATTACCTCGTCCTCCTTTACTGCTAATGAGAAGGTAAAATATGAGCGTCTGGCAACCGCAGTCATTTGCGACCGTAGCTCGCCTCCCGGCAGGAGAAGGGAGGTGGAGGGAGAGACTAATTTCTACCCACAAGCCACCACTGAATGATGCCATCGATCCTCAGCCCACCTGTACAAGTGATCCGACGCAAACCTGGGTCTGCTCGACATGAATATTCCACTTTGTTTCTCATGGAGTCGTCCATGTTTGAATGTGACCTCGCCGGCTTCCTCTTCTTCGGCTGATGTCTCTTTAATTTTTCTAAACGAGGAGATAAAACTTACTGTTTGCTAAGCAGACATTTAGGATTAGCAACTTACAATTCCTCACATGCTTTTGTGCCGTGTGCTAATTACAGAATATCCTACTACAGCCCTCATTCACGTTGTTTCAGCAAGCAGTTTGCCATGCCTAGTTACCGTTTCTAAGCGTGATTGGACGATCACTGGTCAGGGGAGGGGTTTAGCCAATGGCTAAATTATGTCATTGCCATTAGAGGGTTATTAAGGTCATAATTTCATATTCACATTCCCTTCTCTCTGTGCATTTGAAAACACACTGTTTCGGTAAAAGCAATAAACACTACCTTAATGCTCTACATGATTTAAGAGTTACAATCGATGACCTTAATCTGTGAATGTGACTCATTTTTTATGTCTCAAAGGCACCTTTCACCTCCTATCAGCAACAAAACAGGAACATTCAAATACAATCAAAATGAAAAACATGCTTTATGATCCCATAAGACCCTTCATTCACAAGCCAGTACATATTTCCATGTAATCACTGCACTCTTCTGTTCCATTATCATGTTTTATCTGAGAGGAAACAAATCATGGTTTTTCCAGTGTCAGGAACAAAAGCCATTTTCATGTTGAAGGTTATAGAAAAGCACAGTAATGTAAAGGAAAAGATTTTACTGGTGCCCTTCAAAAGACTTCAATGTCACACATGAGGAGGCAAAAAATGTCATCACAGCGATGGTGGTTTTTGAGGGCAATCAGAAACATTTTATGCTCTTAACAGAGCTTCATATTTGCCATAAAATCGTAGAGATTGACTCCCAACCCTTACCACAGGGGTGAAGGAATCCTATTAGATTGAAAAACAGCAAGAGACATTGAAAACGTATTAGCAATAATAACAGAGAGATTGCTGGGATGCAATGCATTCCACTATTTTGGTGGAAATGATAAAGCCAGGGCATGAGAAAATTAAATTCATTTCAGAGGATCATGTAAATGTTAATGTTTACTGGTTATACAGCCACTTCCATTAGAAAACCATTAGCAGGGCGATTACAATGATTAACTTGAAATTGACTTACTGCATCAACTCACTGATTCAATGATACTACTGACCATGTTGAAATGTAGTTAACCAGAATATGAGGCTTGTTGCTGTGTCTATTCAATAAACTTAAGTCTCAAGCTGTAGTAGAGTTGTCTGGGGTGGACTAACTGGATTTAGAATCCACAGATTGGTAGATGCAACATGTCAATAAGATGTACCGTTAACGTAATGGCCTGACCCCTAGTTACAGCAAAAAGGAATTCAGCTCAGCCAATGCAATTACAGCCTGATAACAGTGATTGCATTGGAAAGGTAAAGATGCTGCAGCAGCTTGTTCTGCAGCCATTGCACTTTATTCATATGCTCATGAACACATTTCTCAGATGAAATCATGCTTCAACTCCCAGAGGTCATATGACGGTTAATTCCAAATTGTTCATGGCACATCAAAGTGGGTGTTGCAGCCTTTTGTACAAACAACAACACATGGAAAACATGGCTCCAGGCACTTCTCATGCAAGCAATGCAACGGAAAAGACCCGCACAAAATTGCAAATTTTCCTAAATCCGTATGCTCAAGTGCTTCGTGTTTGTAAAGAAAAAGAGCCAAACATCCGTGTCACCAGCCGAGTTGGGGGCATTTGTGGGGTAAGTGTCGGCACATTTGGCTGTGTTATGGCACAGGACAATCAGGTTAGTAGCACCCTGCCAGCCTCGGGTCCTCAGAACCAGACTACACTTGGCCTGATTTTGGCATGTCATTCACCAGGGTCTATAAAGAAACAGTGGAAAATTAGACTTAGTAAAAACATGGAGGGAAGCTGTGCAGTGACAAAATCTAATCTGCTCAATTCATGCACAAACGCCAGCACTAAAGGGTAAGATGAACACACACAAAAAAAAAAACTTGAACTGGCAGCTGCTCTGGTTGTGTTTCAAACTCTCTGCTCTCCCTGAGGAAGAACACATATTTATGGCTGTTTGGCTGTAATTATCATGTCACTTCTTCAGTTTTTATTTGTCTTTGAGACATGCCAGCAAGAAGAAGTCAGTATACTCCAACAAAAACCCTTTTCTTGTGTCCTTTTAGCTTTTTAGTGGAGCCTGTGAGCAGGCGTTGAGGAATTTAGTTGTTAGGCCATGCCATCCAAAGTGCTGAAAAATATAATTTGCCTTGACATACTTGAGATTTGCTCTTGACAATCTGCCCACTTAGAGTTCACCACCTACCTAAACATATGGTTTTTCCAGTACACTCTTATAGAATCAGCCTTCAAACAAACAAAAAACAAAAAAAACGGTCAGCTGCGGTAATGATTTCTGATTGCCTTGCCTCAGAGTGGGAGAGTGTGAAGGGGGCTGATAAAGGTTGGTAGCACACTAAATAGAAAAATTGACAAATGACCAGCTGTCACATGTGTTGATAACTAAATCTGAATTCCTAGTGAGAATACAGCTCGTCGTACTGGCTGCGGATACTCCACGGCACACTGTACAAATATCTGAGCGAAATGTAAACGTGATGTTTACAATCAGCGGCCACTGACACTCTCATTCTGGTCCCCTTAATTATTCATCTGCGGGTTCGTGCAGATTTGAACTTCTCTTGAGGCAAATTGAAAGTTAACAAGCGTTTTAGGATAAGAAAAGTCATTTTCCCAGACCTCTAAGGTGGTGCGTACTCAAAAATCAAATGTTTTTCACTCTGAACCTCCCCCAACCTCACAATGCTTGTAATTACACTAAATGGAAGCTTGTGCATCATTGCACATTAGCATTGTTCAGCTCCCAATCAATTAACTGCAAGTACCTCTGTCTGTCTCTGCCTTTTATCATGTAGTATTTCTAATTGACGGAAAATCCTAACTCTGTTCTTAAAGCTGCGAATATAAACTGTTCTGAGGGGAAACTCCTTAGAATTAAATGGACGGATTCAGTGGAAGTAAACATAGTGGCTGCTTGCTGCTGCCAAAACTGTAAAACACTGCAAATGGAAATGTTTGGTTTGGTACCATCAATGAAATCTGCTGAGTCAGATTAGCTTTTACCTTTCCAAGTCAGTTGAACAATATTATTCTATCAATTTTATTTATGTTCCTCATTATGCTCTATCCTATAACCCCACTTCCCCATGCCATGTAAATGTTACTTCATGTGCTTTTGCCTCTTGCTGGTTTATTTAGATGTATTTATTACACTGTGTTGGTTGGTTTGAAGTTGGATACCTAAATGATTACTGTAAGTGAGTTGTGTATTGGGTGGAGCAGCTTGTTCTGAATTCCTCTTTTCAGCTCCTGTTTTTTCCCGTCACTTTGGCATGATGCATATCTCTGAATACGACAAGGCTTTATGTGCTTAGAAGCCTTTGTAGTACCCCAACTAACACTGTTAATGGAGGACGGCATTGAACTACAGTCAGGGACACCTGATAGAAACATCTAAGATGAAAAACTATGAATAATGACAGGTTGGGAATTGAAGTGATGATTGGTTGTCATAGAAACGGTTTGAATCTTTTTTTTCTTCTATTCTCGTATTATTTTCATTTTCATATTGTTTTGATTGATTTTTATGTCAGAGTTGAAGAGTCTTACTGATTTTTAATGGAATCAATAGTGCGAAACACTCACTTTTAGTCGATGTTGTTTAAACATTTAGTAAGTTTAAAAGGAAGTGAAAGAGTGGTGAAAGATTGTCCTTTCCTTTTGAATTAAAATAGCCATCATTACAGTTTGAATTGAAACTGAAAAAAAGAAAGAAAGAAATGGAAATTGTTTAGGCCAGTGCAGGGCCTCAAACAACCGGAGCCTGATGAAACTGCAGTGCTATAAAGCAAACCAGATCAGAAAATGACATCTCCCTATTCAGATTGACTGATTCCTGTCAAGGCCTGAGCGCGGAAAGCGCATTCTCCGAGCGGCTGGTACAGAAAGCTAACCACACGTAGATAAGGCCGAGCTTGGCTGGTGACACGCCTGGCTTGGAAGGAAAAGCAAATCATTCAGGACAATCTATTCCCACTGCTGCCACTCACTTCACTGCTGTCAATTCAATGCCGACTGCTCCGGAGCAACACAGTGGCCTGTGAATACCATTTCCATATAATTATTCCTACACAAATGGCAGACTGCTCGCTGTTTCATCAACCTTTTGGACCACACGCTGGCAAATAGATAGATAAATAAATAAAATTCTCAAGTCAATACTGTGAAGGGGTGAGGAAAAGCTAATGGAATCGAGTGTCCTGGCAATGGGCAACAGGAAGTGTTTTGTAGCCACGCTGGAGTTCATTGTTGGATGGGATGACCTCTACTTGGAGAAACATTTGTCGCAAATATTTTGTCTTTTGTGGAGACAGAGGTGAGGGTCTGCGCAATCAGCAATTGACACAAGTAAGAAAATGAAGGTATGAGAAAATATACAGTACTTAATAAAATACATATTGTAAAGGTCTTAAAGGCTATCAGGGTGATGCAGCTTGTTGTTTTTTCCCTCCAGCGCGGGAACAATGTTCATTCTGTATTTCCAACATGAGTGTATGGGATCAAACAGTTTCTGAGCTTTAAACAAAAAGTTTGCTTTTCAAACTTTTGCCCCCTCATCAAGACCAGTGACTTTTTCCTGCAGACGCTCCCCTGCTGTGAAGTTAAAAGCATTTGCATTTCACAGCCACAGTGGTGTGACTGAAGCTTTTATCGACCTAAATGCCCTTTTGAATTTCTTAACATATAATTTGAGTATAAAGTGTCCTTCTCATCTGTCATTCAAGGCCAACATGTGTAGCAACATGGTCTTAAAACTAGGTACCTTTAATTAAACTTAGAAGTATGGCAGCAGGGATTATTTTTTTCAGAACAACTTGACATAGAGGAAATTATTTCTTTTTTTTTTTCTCCCGGTGAATCAGCTGAGGTGATCTGCAGCTCACTTCACTGACTTCACTGTTTCCAAGGGACAAAGTGGGAAAAAAAAAAAAAGCAACAACGTACATTTCCAGAGGAGCTGACAAATGAATCATACCATTATGATTCAGGTATACAAGAGAGATCTGAGTTAATTGATTTAATACTTGTGCATTAATGCAGCACTTAAGTAAATGTCAGACTGATGTAGGTACAGCACATTTGTACTGAGGAAGGGATAAAACGGGAGGAGCAGCTTTTTACTTTGTGAGAAAATTTCATCGAATCACAGATCTTACTGAATACATTCAGTTGGTTGAGAAACCTATTTCATGGGGGTGATCTGATGGCTATTAAAAAATTCAAATTTTGAATGCATCACACTCTTATTTTCACAAATTGATCCTGAATTGACAATTGAGGTTGAGCATTTATTCTTACGCTTATTCATCAACTGTAGGTTGGATGGCTCAATTCCTCTGCAGCATCTTAATTGGTTTTACCTTTCATGCTGTTACGTCATTTTTCATCAGATAACATAAGACGGTAGTTAGGAGCACTAATTAGTCAGTATTAACCAAAATACATTGAGAAGAATCAATATTGTGACTTGAGAGATAATCATTGATTCTGACAGAGGATCCAGCAGCTCTTTAAGCATAATTAGTACATGTTCGTTAGTAGTTTGTCAAATAGGAATGATACAGACCAGTGGTGGAAAATGCATTTACATATATACATTTTAGAGATGAATATTTCAAAGCTATAATCACTACTAATAAGTACTAATAACACCAATGTGTCCCAATTCAATACTATATGCTTATTCTATATGGCAAAGCTGGACAGTAAATTAAACAATAAATAAATAAATGAAATTTGTGGACTGCAGTCTGGGGCTGATGTAGTACGGAGTTGGGACACATCTGAATTCTAATCTGAACTCAGAGGATTAACCACTGAAAACTTGATACGGTGATCTTGTGACTTGTTGTCTACAAAACAACACCTCACTTGGCTGTGCTGTAAGCAAAACACGCCGGTCGGTTCTCTGTTGTGTTCCTAACAAAGTAGCGGCTCAGTGAGCGTTTACTGTTCCTGCCTGCCACAATGTACAAACGCTGCAGAAACGTTACTGAAAAAGCTGCAGACCATGAAAAGTTCAGTTCAGTTTTTTTTTTGTAGCTGACAAGTTCGCTGATCGTCCAAACATTGGTGTTTTCCAGCTGCCCTAACCCCCATTGTAAACAGCTTTTTCACTTGATGTGATGCATGTGAACACTTGAAGCCCATTTAAGGAGAACACCCTCATTTACTATAACACACATGAGCTGATGGAAATTAATCAAAGCCAGTGAAGCAGATAAGTAATCCACTGGACCACAGGTCTCTGTTGAGGTCAGATCCATCATGTGACAACACTGCAACACTGCAATGTGCTTAGTCAGTGCAACCCGCAGACGATAGATTGTGTTTGGATTGCATATCTGAGCGATATCCCTCTCCGTAACCCTCTTCACGTCCCCTGTAAACACATACGCACACACAATTATGTACTCAGCTCAAAAACATCATTCACAAATACTCTTTGCTGGCAGTCATTAGAGTCCCACGGGTTCTTATGCTTGTACCTCCTCAGTCCCGTCGATCTGCATTGCCAATAATCGTTATAATTGATGTTTCCCTTCTAAGCGTCTAATGATGTTTTTAGTATTTATGGTTACAGACAGCCAGGCAAGCTGATTCATAATAGTTTCTCCCTGCCATTTCATTGGCATGGCGTTTCTCACATTCACATCAGTAAATTAATTTTGACCCCACGATGCCATATATCACGGCAAACCACTGCGCGCTGTCTCTCCGTGACCAGGTTTTCTTAAGCTGTTGTCGTAAAGAATGGTTTATCGATCCTCCCCGCTGACGCTTTAATAAGTGCTTTGCATAACAAGTGTTTTACTGCAGGATAAATCACGTGGGCTGGCGGCAGCTGTCAAACACACAAGTACACACACATGTGGCTAGACGAGGCAGTGGGAGTAGGCAGAGGTGGGTGACCACGTCGAATGAGGTGGCATTAAAGTGTTTGCATCTTTGAAAAGTATTAGATTAATGCGAGAGTAAACAAAAAAAAGTTGAAGCTTGTTTTAGCTCTTCCACAGCAAGCATATTCGTGCAAAGAGAAAAATGATACTCAGGAAAACATATCAGGTTTCACTTGCTTAAAAAAAAAAACGTCTGGCCTGATGCTAGCAAGTTAGCCACTGCCAAGCAGGTCTGTTAGGAACAGGAGGGATTCAATCAGGGAGATCCATGGGCCAGAGCGGAGGCCCCCTGAGTGAGATCGATGGCTTGCGAAGCAGGTCGCGAAGGGGGCAGCTCCCTCGGTGCAGTGTTTCATCCCCGTCCTGTTGCCACTCCTGTTTAGGCAGTGTGACTCTGGGTTGAAGGGAAAGGAGGGGAGGTCAAAAGCACCATTGCATCCAGGTCCCGGAGGCTCGATCCGGCCCAGGCCTACCACAATAATATCACTTTATGTCAGCAATGAGTGAAAGTTTCTCCCAACTTGTGGTGGGCTGATTGATGGCTGTTGTAAATCAATGTTAAGGGTGCTGCATGTGATTTTATAGCAGGGCAAAGTAGTGCGGGTTGTATACAACTCACACATTTGTCCTTAGCCCGATGCTTTTACCTTCATTTGAACTATTCAAGGGCTTCTCAAAATGAAATTGTGAAAGAAACAAAACTAACAGTAAGTGCAACATACAGAAGATCCCTGTGGAAATATCTCATATATTTGTGATGACAAGATATTGTCTAGAGAGGAACTTGCAAGTTTTCTAATGTCCAAGTAAAGTCTTCTTAATCATGCCTCGAGGAACATTTTGTAGGCAATTTGGTCACATGAACTTTTCCAATACAAATATAGAACAAAAGGCCATGGAGCTGAAATAGAATAGGAATGAATACCCATGTTGACAGAAAGTGATTCATTCCCCATTCGGCCAGCATTGCCAGTAAATAAACAAGAGGCTGCAACCAAGTGCTCAGAAATAAAAACATTATGGTGAAAAAAGAGAGCTTGATTGAGTGATCAATACCAATGCCTTGTAAAGATGCACAGCCTTCCCTTGAAGTGATCACTAAACCCTGGAGAAAAGCATAAAAAATCAAACATTTTGATTAGTCTGTTGATACAATCTGTGAAGTTGTGACTAAAAAAAGGAGGGCTTATAAAAATCTATCAAGCTCAAAGAGAGCGAGAGAAAAATAACTGACAAGATGAAAAGCGGAGAGAAACAACAAACTGCAAAAATAACACGAGAAATAAGATACGAAGAAAACTGAAAGCATGTCTATGAGCACGTGTGTGTTTGTGTGTGTTTTCAAAGAGACGGTAAAGGCAAATGTCATGTCAGTCAAGGGTTTGTGTGTGTTCAAAGAGATAATGAAAACAGAGGAACTGTGGGGAGAAAAAATACTTTTGATCTCTGGTTTTTGAGCTAGAGCGCGTCATCAGATTAGAAGAGTCGTATATAATTATTACTATTATTATTAAATATGTATTTTTACGCACAGCACACACCCAGCACAAAACAAAGAAATAATGTAGTCATTTTTTGTGAGATAGCAGAGGGAAATTGATGTTGCCGCTAATTTGCCTGATGTAAGCAAGCGACAGGTAACTCCAGGGGTGTTCTCTCTTATTGAAATTGTTGAGAGGTGCAGATTTTTGAGGATCTTGTGAAGACTATTTGATGCATCAGTAGATAGGATGCACATACATTTTGCTAGTACAATAACAGGGATCAAAGTTCAGACCCATTTCATTGCTTTCTTTTGGTCACATTACCATGTTACCAACATAATATTGCAGATCCAGCACTCTGGATTTAGACAATAATCACACATCAAGCAACAAACTAAATGTGTTTTTTCAGCTTTCCTATCCATTTAAAAAAAACTTTATTATTTTCATTCTAGCTTACAGTAAATGCATCTCTGTCCAACTTCATTTATATTTTATTCAGTATAATTTCATACATATAAGTGTAAGCGCTTATCCTCACCATCGCATAAACTGCAATAGGTCTGCTAACCCAGCTAGCTTTAGCAGGATTTTAACTGTGCCTGTCTGTTTTCTCCATCATGATTTTGGCTACTGCCTCATTTACAGTTGTTTTGTAGAATAACAAACTTGTTAACCAAGGTGTCACTTCATTGTTCTTGTTCATTCGTGTTTCAAGTACAGATAACAGCTAGGAAAAACCAAACTTTAATTACATTTTATTTTGTTTTTAGCTCTCCTCTGAAGAAATGACACATTTATATGGTATGATATTTTATAGTAAAACATCATGAACTCAGACTGACATCTTGACTCAATTTTGACCAAAGCACTGCGTTCTGCCTTTGCAGTGGCGGTGCTGCTGTATGTGAGATATTGGAAAATCAATCTGTAGTATAATCTATAATACTGTGTCACAGACTGATGCTGCAGCAGTACTGGTAGCAAACAGTGTTTTTCCATCTCATGATGCTCCCCATCATGACACTGTGGAATGTTTATTGAACTAATTTCTCATTCAACCAGCGTGTGTGTTGCAGGAATGCTTGGTTTTTGCTTTGAGATTCATTTAGACTTTCTCTAAACCTTTGATTCAGGTCTAGATGAGGTGCGGCAGGAGCGCTCTGTTGTTCCCTTTGTCAAATTATTGTTATCATAGCCTATGTGTTGTTGTTGTGTGTGAAAGACGCAAGACGAATATTGTAAATTTACCTCCTCGGAGCACCGGTATTCATCTTACAGCAATGTTGACTGAGTGACTCAGCGTGTGGCACATATAGGGAAGATGCTGAGGTAGTTATTGTCAGCAAATGAAAGGCTATATACATAAGTGTGATGGCACTGCAGCTGCGTGTTCATGGGTCTCACTCCTCAGCCAATGTACTGTAAAGAAAAGCCTGCAGAGTGGAGCGAATTTAGAACACAGTGTATATTATATTGTCATGAAAAACAGTGGTGGTGTTACATGCTAGTGCAGGTGGCTTTAAAGATGGAGTCAGGGTGCCTCTAACCTGCCAACTTCATAGACTGTGTTAAATCAATCATTATAATGCAGGCAGTGTTATAATGTTGGTATTTAAGTTAATTAAAGTTATCAGACTGTAATTGTACTTCATCACATGCTGACAAATAGTTATCAAAGGGGGGGATTATGTTGTAATTTAACTTATAGTCTGGGGATGATTTATGCTTCACCACATCCATAATGATTATTGTCCTGAAAACATATAAACTACTTTGTGGCGGCAAAGCTTCAACGTGCGTGTCGCCTGGCGCTGTAGTCCCTTCCCACTCTTTTCATCTTGTGACCCCTTCAAGTTGCATTTCCATCATTTGTGAGCAATTCAGTCGCGTTTTTCCTTTTGTTAATTGTTTAATTTGATTAACTTTTAGAAGACAGAAGAGATGAAACAACGAGTATTCAGTATTTCACAAGAAAAAAGCAACAATTAGAGAAAATGAATTCACTGGTTTAATAAATCCCTAGAAAAGATAAACCATATATATATATCAACAGTATATGTGTACATAGTATATATAGTATATAACTAATTTGTATTGGTTGTAAAAGATGCCTGTGCTGCATTTAAGTGCTGACAGTGAGTGGGAATTCAACCCTTTCTTTGAAAGTTTGATAATTGTACCATTGACAGCCTGTTCATGTGAAGTGGCTGCATTAAAGTTACAGCAAGTAAAGCTGTTTTAAATTTAGACCAGCATGAGTGGCCATTATTCCACTCTTGCAATTTAACACATTTCATCTTCTTTTCCTCTCCGTCTTTCACAGTCACAAAGGTCACTGTTCTACACACAGGTTACTGCTCTCCACACACCCACAGACACACACCCACACCCACACCCACACACACACACACACCAAGTCATAATCTTTCTTACTGCATCTAGCGATATGAGGAAAGCTGACTTTTCCACATCAAGATGAGTGAGGGAGGGGGGTGGTGGGGTAGGGAGGAGTAGGCAGGGGGGGGGGCATTATCAGCCTCAGCGAAAGATAAGAGTTACGTCGGTGGGCAAGGAGTCCTGTGTGAAAATCCAAAGGTCAGCTGAGCTTGACTTCACACCAGCAGACATGGAGACACTGAAGGTCAGAGAGATTGAAGAGGTAATCCATTCACAAGGATGACAACCACACCTTCAATTTCACCCAGGTTCATGTTTTTTTTTTCCTCTGCTGCTACAGTTTTACAGTTTTTTTATTTTTATTTTACTTTTTTATCCTTTCCTGTTTTCTTTAATGCCAGACAATACGTAGCAATTCTTTGTCTCAGTAGAGAGGACCCAATTACAACTACTACCCATCCAGAAAGGTGACCCAAAGAATGAAACGGGCAGCGACACTGAGTAAAAGTACACCTGAAGCAGAGCACTGAACCCTGGTAGTATCAAGTAGCATATTAATTCTAGAGGAGCACCCTGGATAAGTGGGGCCTCTGGGCACTGAACACTCCGGATATAATCATGAAGTCACTGCAGTCCATAACATAATAAAAATATACAGTATAACACTAACACTGTGAAATGGATGTAAACAATCCAGCGGCAAAGACGACCATGGAAATGGAAATTGCAAAGGTTTTATAAGGTTTTTTTTCCCAGCTTGTAGATGAGACATCAGTAATACACAGGGTGCCTGTTTCGGTGCAGTGTGACCGAATTGAACCGTGCAGGCTCTGGCAAAATCAAATTCTTGCAAAAAAAAAAAGTGAAAATAGCAGTCTGTTCAGGAACAGCTCACAGATTTGACTTAAGAGGCTGTGCATTTAAATCAGTATATATAACAGTATAGCAGTTTGCTGGCTGTTTTTCTGTGTCATCTGCTTATTGTGGGGTCTTCCTCATGATGAAGGTAAAATACAGCAGTAACTATAAAACAACTTTTAAAACTTCAATAATGGTTCATAATAGTGAAACATCTTGTGCTCACACTGGGAAAACCCTTTGTGTACCTTCACATCGAGCATGTTTGCACTCGTTTTTTCTTTTGGGCCCACACTGTGGACCGTTTACTCCTTTAGCGCAGTTTGTTTGTGCAGCATAGGTCATTCAAAACAAATAAATAATCACGCTGAAAGGTCTGACAGTCATCATCTAAGCGTGCTGTGCTGTGGTGCAGTTTGTGAGGAGCGGGAAAGCAATACAGACTCCTACAGTTTGTACTGGACAAACTGTGCATCCGCAGTCTCAGAAAAAGCCCACAAAACAGCAGGTTTTCAGGGGCAGAAGATGGATGTTGACATATGATAGCGAGCAGTTCCTCATATTTGAAAAGCCTGGCACAAGAAAATTAATTGAGGGCAAAGTGAAGTCTGGATCGATGATCATATTCAGCTTTTTCTTCCCTGTGCTCTTAACTGCTCTGAACAGCAAAGCAAGTGAAATATGGGCAAGTCTATAATGCTTGCCAAAAACCAGTTCTCAGTGGGTGCAGGAGTCTGCCAAGGCTATTCCTCCGGTCACCAAATCTGTTTGTGATTTTCATGGACAGGCTCTCAATGTGCAGCCAAGGAGTGGTGAGCTTCCAGTTTGGTGATCTTTGAGTTTAAACCCCGGCTTCACTGACCTGTGACCTTTAACAGGGTAAATTTGTAGTTAAATTTAGAGTGGTTTTGGTGTCAGTCTGTACTTTGACACCTGAGGCCTTGATATTGAAAATGGTGCATTACCCCCTTTTGTCTGGACTTGTGCGAAACACTACGTTATGTTAGATCAGCCCTGACCCCCCCCCCTCCCAATTGTTCCCCTCCACAAATACAATGTAATTCCGTGGATGAGATGAGAGGTAGTCAATGATAACTAAACAATGATTATTGTGTTTATATTTCATATGGATTTCATATTGGAGTGTTAAGTATCAAGGTGGAATTCTTGATTTACCAGTCAATTGAATTTCCAAGCCTCATCTATGTTCATGAGCTTTGTGTTCTGACTTAAAGAAAGAGATAAAAGTCAAATGAAACAGGCTTGTTTGCTGGGTTCACCGTGAAGTACAAGAAAATCTGGAAGGAACTCATTTGCATTGAGAGAAGCCAGTTGAGGTACAAGGGGGAGGAGACCCCAATGCATGCTGAAGGGATAACATATCCCATTTGGCTTGGGATCACCTTGGGATTTTCCAGGAGTAGCTGGAGGAAGTAGCGAGGGAGAAGGGCATTGGGGCTGCTTTACTTAGCCTGCTAATGGATGGATGAATCCATAAAGCTTAGTTACAGGGACCAAAAGTCAGTCCAATTAGGCATGTACTGTTGAATTCTCTTTAAAAGCACTGGTTTGTTTGTAATCAGACACTGTGCACTCAGACAAAGCAAATACAAAACACTACAGATTGCATTTTCCTTAGGTTTGAACCAAGCAAAAAATGAACTGCAGGTACAGTCAAACCTTTTAGTGCTTTTTCAGTCTGGTACACCACATTCTTTTGATGTCTTTGGTTCTTGCTCATTACCTATAACATCATTCCCAGCTTGAAGTTGCCGAACAGCGTGGAGCCATTTGGGATGAGAAGTTCTCCAGGGGCTGAAACCCCTGTTGGATTTTCTCAGCCTCTTGCCCTATGACCGCACTTCGTGTCGGCTGAGCCTAATCTGACAGGATGCTAATAGATCGTCTAATTAACATAATGTCCACCCATTAGGAGTGGTTAACCTTTGACTCATCACACTGACAGGGATAATAGGAGAAAGGAAAAGAAGCACGCAGATGCTCAAGCACTATGAACTCATGTTATTTACATATTATTTGCACATTTGGAACATGTGCATACATGGATGGGAACAGTCATATCTTTTTAATTTAAATCTGTACACACTGCTGTTACTTTTCATATCACCAGGCCCAATGGTTCAGTCCTTGAGCTACGCTATCAGTTTGAGCCGCTACAGACGACAGGATCACAGAGCGGTCAGGCCGTCGCCATTTCACCTCACTGAACTACTGTCGCCGTTTCACCCGTAGCAAAAAAAAACCAAACGCGACCACTCTCACACAGACACACACACACGCACACACACACACACACACACACACACACACACACACACACGTGCGGCCTACAAATATATGTGTGTCCTCGCCACTGATCCATCATGACGTCTCATTCCACCTCATTTCCTCAGACCCCTGCTTCTTTCTAATTGAGGCGGCAGCGAATACAATTATGGTGAGAATCATCCCGGATTGATGTGAGGACGGATTAACGGGATTAAGAAGATAATCTGTTGACCCTCTGGCCCCGGCGCAGTATGAGGCTGGGAAGGCAATTTGAAGCAGAGAGAAGAAAAGATAGGGGGGCTTTAATGAGTGAGCTGACGAAAGCCTCTGACCACCGAGGGCTTCGCTTGGCGTGCCGCTAGGGGATTACTTTCTGCAAAAACTCCCCCTCCACAGTCGCACCTCACTCCTCACATCTGCCCTGTTGCCCACACGCTCACTCCTGCTTCAAGGATGTTCAGGAACAGCCCCATGCATGTGCCAGTGAAGGCTTGAGCTTTATAAGACAGTGACATGCAGACAATAAGAGTAGCAGGGCCCCAACTGTTAGTTTTGAATATCTGCCTGTCTTTAATGCTCGAGTCATGGTGGTTCATAGATTACTTTTTTTTAGGCTGAAATGGAAACTTTTGAGGAAAACTGTCAGGTCGTGGAAAATAATTCATGGTGACTAAACAAATATTACGGTTTCCCCTCCATCTGCCTGACATTTCAAGCCGTGGATCTTTCCTCAACTTAAAGTGATTTTCTAGCCACTTCATGGCAGCAGAACAAGCTGTTAACACAACAGTGACATTTTCACCTTATAAAGTTGATACAGTTAACGCGTCCACAAAACATCCAGCCGACAGATAGCATCATTAGCTTTCATTTAGAGTCATATTTGTGTTGATTCAGTGAATGTCAATCGAGTATTTACTGTCCTTTTAACTCTGTTTTGGTCTTTACCCGCTTCTGTAGGAAATATCCAGCTTGTTAGCGTGTTTAAATGCTACGCTATGTTCACCACCAAGCTGCTAAATGTGTCTGTGTGGCTTTTTGGGGCTGCAGGTAGCATATAGTAGGTTAATCTGAGATTTTTTCTTTTTTTTTGCTGAAAGTTAGTGCGGCTGCAGGTTATAAAAGTAAAAAGGTGTAGAGAAAAGTTTTAAAGTGTTGCCTGATTGATGAGAGGATCCAGGCCTCTTAAAGTCCTAATTGTGGTGTTAAATTAATGGCAAAATTACCCCATAAACTGTGTAAACGAATGAGTTTTACAGCTCCTGTATGACCAAGGCAACTGACAGACTGTAAAAGTTACTTATGGATGCAGTCAGAGCAAAGTTTGTGGTGCCTTCATACCTAAACATGAAAAAATATATATGCTGAAGGTAGACTCTGGCATTGTGTCATGTCCCTGTGGATTTCCTGCCAGTAGAAAAAAAAAAAAAAAAAAATTCTGCACTCTTGTGTGAAAGTCAGGTTCATCGAATGACCACCATCAGAAAAGATGAGACGAAAAACATGTGAGAAACTGGCTATTAGAACATTTTTTTTAACAAACAGACAATATTTCAGTCTGACAAGGATCTCCCTTCGGTCTGTTCTGTTTCACTCCTCTGACAGTAAGAAGGATTACCTTTTATCTTCTGTGCTACAAGTAAAGTATATTTCAAATTTCTCTTCATCATGTGACCTGTCAGGTATCATCCAGGAGAAACCCTTTTAATTTAATAGCTGTGAAACAGTTGTTGATCTGCGGCACACTCGATCAATGGACTGAGATTAAAAACAATGTCTAATGGACGTTTGATGGGCTTAAGCAATGCTTTTGACTTAAACCACAAGTCATCTTCCCTTTACTGTCAAAAAGAACCGTCTCATAATGAGATTTTCATCCTTCTACACTAAACAAAGAGTATACTGACAGTCATCGCTGGACAAAATTTAATACAGTTTGGATTCTCTAAATTTAAGAAGCATCTCATCCCACCTTTCAGCAATACACTGACAATAATGGATGGTAGACGTGATTATATAATATACTCTATATATACTTTATAGTCTTCATAATGTAATGTGTAAGTATTACCTTTAGTATTTCAACAGATGTGAATATTCAACAAAAGCAGTAAACCCACTCTGTAAATGAGAAAAACAAATACTTGGAGACCAAAAATATGGAAACACATATCACGATATTGATATTTTTCATGCTGAGTCACAGCCTCTCAATCGTGGTCATTTTGACAACGGGTCATGCTAATGTAGCTCTCGCTAGCTCTCTGTGTTGTGGTGATTCGGAAAGACAGGAACTCCAGTTCAAACAAAGCTTAAAATTCAGTTTTACATGAATCATTTACAACGCTTGTCTCGGAGTTCAACTGAGAGTAAACACAGAAATTAGTCTGTTGATATTTTAGCTAACTGCATGGGAATATAATTCTGGTGCAACCTGCCAGCTCATGAGCTATTGATCTGCCAGTTTGTTTACTTGTGGGTCGCTGTTGATAAAATGTGCATGCATGCTAGAAAAGGGAGAGAAGCTTGTTTATAGTGTCTTCTTAGTCCTTAATCCAGTGGACTATGGTGAGGAGGGCTCATTTCACTTTGTTGGTCGACCAAACTACAGAGTACACAGACGAGGAGCTGCATCTAAGAGGAAACACAAAGGCAGACAGGCAGCGAGAGCACTGTCCCACAATATAACATAACTAAAGAAACTGGTGGTGTTGCTGCAGTGACTGCTCTCCAAAGCTAACCTAGAAAAAAAAAACAAACAAAAAAAAAACCCGGGACTTGGTGATAGATTTTCCCATGGATGAGAGTTATCCCAGCTGCATAACTGCAACAAATGGATTCACAGTGTTGAAGACTGTGTTTCACCCCCACAAAATCTAATCAAAGCTCTTTATATGATTAGCACCAGTGATTGCAACTTCTAGAAAACAATCAAAATGTTTCCATTCTTTACATGAAACAATAAATAGTACATGTGTAGCAGAAGTAGACCTCTCATGAGGTTAAATAATGTTATAATAGCTAATCCATGAGGCCAATGACTGTGTTAGCTTTCGATTGGACTCAGAGATAGGTATATAAAATGCTACTTTTGTGTTAGCTGAGTGGACTGTAAAAAAAAAAAAAAAAAGTTTTTACCCTGAGTGTGTTTTCATTATACACTGCCATGTTTGATGTGTGTGTTATTAGTTGATTTCCAACATGTTATAACACAGGGAAGAGAGATGAAGAAACAGAAGTGTAAAGCTTGGCAGACTGAAATGTAACTGATTAAGAAAATGGGAATCTGTCCGTCACACTGGCTCAAAAAAAAAAAAATCAGTTGCTACCACTGCTCTTTTGAATTTAACATGATTTTAAAGAGAACTATTTCAACTTTAATCAAAAAGCACTTTGCTTCAAGCAAATTTGCAGTAATCACATAGCAACACTAGAAAGCCACAACCAGCAATTCCCAGTAGCATCTGTAGCATTCAGCACTTACAGACTGTCCAAATATAATTAGGGGGCTTTCACATCAGGGAGCACACTCGACCCCAAAGTCCAGTTCGTTTGATCTGTGTGAACACTGTGTACCATACCCAAGCACAGATCAATGATCCCTGCTTGGGTCTATGCTGGAGTGGCAGCATAAACAAATGTCACAGAGTTGATGACGCAAGTGTTGTTCTTCTTTGTGCTCACGGCCACCTGCTGTATCAGTCTGTGGAAATGTGCAAGTGCAGTCTGTGGAGGAACATTACTAACGTGAAAGATGAGCGGAGAGGGGTGGCAATCGCACTCAGGCGCAGTACGAAGCAATATATATACCTAATATGAAAACACCCCTAAACAAGGGATTTGTAATTGATTTCTGTGTGCAGGATACCACTGAGGATTGAAATGCTGTGCAAACTGAGTCGACTCCAAGATATCCAAGAGGCGCTTTGCAGATTTGTAGTATAACCCAGTAGACAGATGCAGCAGTGTGAATATGTGTTTCACAAAGACAGAGTGATTTTTATTACCAGGGGGTTCAGTGATTCCTCTATCTGCTGTCCACATTGCGTGCTGAGTCAGGAGGCTGTTGAGGGGTTATTTTCAGCGTCCTTCGCACTATGTTCATTTTCTGAGGCCAAATTACATTTGAATCAATAAAATGTTAAACAAGTGAGCCTTTTAGCTGTTAGCCTCCCTGATACTTAACACAAACGCACCTTTACTCCCTCTGTCTTATGCTTTCTGCCTCTTTCATAAATATACAAACAATCATAGGTTGTTCTTTTGCTTTTACTTGTGCTGCAATACATGAAATTGGTGTGACATTCCTGCAGTGAGTTTACTTGAATGATTGAATGTGCCTGTGTTTGTAGTCAGTCTGATTTCTTCATCTCCTGAGATCTCATGACCAGTCACATAACATGCATATTTGCTGTATGCTGCTTATTTGTCAGTTACTGTAAATCTAGCGAGGCGATATCCCCGTTACCTTCTTCCTGCCTCCGAGTGGAATTCAGTGCAGTGTTTAAACCCTCTCTCCTAAAGATTCATTTCACATGCGATATAGTATGGGAAATATGTTTTGTAGGAAATTCAGTGGGGTCAACAAACGAGTTAATATCTTTAGGTATGTGCAAACTGTTCCTAAACAAGTACTTAAAAGCATTGCATTCATATCCTTCCAAAAAAATGTCCTTAGAAAGTTTTCAAGTCTTAAATTGTAAGAGTCCTTGCACCTGTGTAATTGTAACATAATATAATAGGTTATTGTTATATACAGTTAACTAAAAATGTGATATATATGTCAGTACTACTTACTCCTACTTATCGCCTATACTGCTTTGTGTCAGTATGACTGTGATGCATTAAACTGCATTTTAGGTGGTATAAAAAATTTAAAAAAAAGTTTAGTGAACAATGCAAAAACCCTGCTGCCGCTGCAAAATATTTGTACTGAATGTATCAGCTAAATGTTTCCTGTTGACATGTTTTATTTGTTTTATTTGTTTCCCCGGTTAAAGCATGATTAACAAATCAAAGAACTTAGTTACTATCAGAGACAGACAAACAAGATGTGTTGACTTTTACAACATTTAACGAAAACCACGGGCTTCGGGAGATGCTGCACGTTTACATGTTTTCATTTGTGCCGTCTCGGTCGATTTCCACTCATTTTATTTTGCTGATGAATCCAAACCCTGGTTTTGTTTTGTAAGAAGGTGAAATAGCAACAAAAGGTTCCAGAACAAATTTCCGAAGGGCAGCTCTGCAGCACATCTTGTAAACATAGCACCCACGTGCAAATTCAGACACTTTACTTTATTTTCAGCTCGGGCTCCACACAGCATGCTGAGTTAGGCGTGTGTTCTGAAGGGGATAGCCATCTGGAAGTTGCTTCCAGGCGGACAGACATTCAATCCGTCAAAGTCTACATCACTTCAGTACCTTTACTGTATACAAACAACTGTAAGCGTGTGTAATTTTTCTGAATCAATGTTTCAGTAGCTCTGCTCTGTGTCATTTTTGGTTAGAAACATTCATGCACCACATTAATCATAATAATCCCGCTTTTGTTTTGTTGAATATAAAGTGTGTTTTGTGCTAGAGGAGTCGCTGAGGCAAGCATCTTTTTTTCTTCACAACCTCAATTTCACCAAATACTGCTTTTTCTTCACTTGAGAGAAAGAAAAAAAAAAAGATGTGCATGTGTTTCATGAAAGCGTGTGACTCACTTCCACACGTGATAATGCACAGTGTGACATAGTATCGGGGGAGCTGATGTTTTGACACGCAGCATTCACCCACTCACTCACTCCTCACTTTGAGAGGAAGATATAAAAATGTACCGTGTTCTTTGGGGAGATCTTCACAGATGAGAAACATTTTTAATATATTTTGAAAGGCAGAGACAAAGTGCTGTGGGCTGCCACACTACATGTCAGGATCCTGCATGTGTGTCAAATCCCAAAAGGAAGAGCATGATATGAGATTGGAATTCTCACTGTAACTGTACAGGGATAGCAGTGTAAATATATCCCTGTATTTCTTAACAATTTACAACCATAACCTTTTGGCTCACTCCGAAATGTAGTGCGGTAGAAGCGTAAACTCCCAGAACAAGTACAACTAACTTAGTGTACTTAATTACAGTACTTTACTAAATGCACATCGTTGCTTTTCACCACTGCCTTTACTGCACATTAATAAAATGGTATTGTTTAATACAAATTGTTTAATATAAAGTATTGTTTAAAGTAACATCAATAAAACCAAAGTGTAAAAACATGTTTTGCAAGTAATAGTCTTGCATTCAAAATGAACTTTCAGTGGAAACAAAAAGAAAAAAAACCCTTCTAGGGAGAGTAGCCAGTGGGAGGGAGAGTTTGTCTGACAGCGGACTGATGAATATTTAAACTCTTTGAGATGACTTTCACCTTTATGCAACTGTTCTGGGTGGGAAGTC
>NW_019525485.1:4852238-4879702 GCF_002814215.2 Seriola lalandi dorsalis | reverse complement strand
TATTTTATAAGCAGGCCATATGTTTTTTTTATGTAATATCAAATATACAAACTGCAACTGTAGCTCTCAAAAAATATTAGGTAAAAATGTAGTGGAGTAGAAATATAAAAAACACTAGAAAGTCACTCAGTAGAGCGCATACATCCGCCAAGGCCAAACAATCCTGGACATGTCTGCCAGATCTGCACCAAATTGTACAAACTCATAGAGCTCAAGACCATAAATGTTAGATTTTTTCTTTTTTTTCTTTCTTTTTTTTAACTTCAAGATCCAAACATTATTTCCTGAGAAACCGACAAAAATTGCCTTGTCTTGCAATGTTAAAATTCATCGATCTGCCCCTTTAGCTGGATCTGCACCAAAATTGAGCAGGTTCCTCCCTGGCTCATGCTTCATCCGTCCACCAGGTTTGGTGCAAATCTATTCTGCACTTTCTGCATCAAACAGACATGAGTGAAAACATTACCTCCTTAGTCTGAGGTAATAAAATAAAATTGCATTCAATGTCCTCAAGATTGTACTTGAGGACAGACCTTGTGTGACTGTACTTGTTGTATCTAGCTGTGAAAAATGAATGGACTGGAACTTGTAATTTGTGGTATTGTGATATTTGCAGAGGTCACAGTGAGAGCGGAGACACTAGACTGTTGACAAAACCTGTGAGCAAGCAGGGCAATGCACAGTTGTTCTGAGATAATGTGATGAAAGCGATTTGTCCCCCACACAGTGAAATAAAGGCTATTATATATGGATTGCACTGGTCTAACATCAAATATTCATTTCAGCTCTTGACCTGCTGGAGCTGTTATACTTACAGGTCAGCCTTTGAGGTTTTGAGATATACGTGCTGCTCTACTTGTGTGTTTGATTAAACTTGAAGTGGTAATGCATCTCCCATCACTCGTTGGTGGGTGGGGTGGGGGGTGTTACAGACTTGTTTATGCTTTACAAAGACCCCAACAATGAATTGTCTGTGTATGCAACTCCAGTGCTCAGGCCTGCTCTTCAATACAGCCATTTAACCTCGTTGCTATGGCGGCAGGGCTCGTTCGGGTGACGGCGGTGATGACAGAGCGATCACTGACAGTCTGACTTTAGGACAGGCCACAAGTTTTTTCACTTGGTGCAAAACACTCAAGGCTTTCTTTTTCCCCAGCACAAAGGAGGCTGCATTATGCAACACTTTGCAACAGTGAAGTGGCAGTGAAGTGACATATTTGTTGTGGAATGGACTGTGCCTTTTAAGTACAGTTGGATGCACCCTGACATCAGTTATTATGTTACTATTGATTTAAAGGAAGTAGAAAACATACCTATATGAGGCAATGAAGTGATGCAAATGATAGTTTTTTACTGATATATGTACAATTACCATTCTGAAAGTGTGACAAATGGACATGTTCGGTCGTGACAGACTAACATTAACGTGACTGGACCATCACTTCGACTCCGTGAATGTTGCAATGTACATAAGTGGTGCATAAAGACAGTATTTTCCTGTTACAAGTCACTTCCCGGGTATCCATCTTTCTATAAAGCGAACAGAAGAATCAAAACAAACACTTCAATTCAAATGTGGAGCTTTCGCTTCACTTTCATGACCTTCGTGCTGCAAGCAGACATGCTTTTCTCTTGAACGATCTTGTTTCAAAAGTCATGAATAGTTCATGTCAAGAGTATTTGACACTGGGGTTGGATTTATTCTGCATTACAAGGTCTTTTTGCATCCTGGCCATCCAGTTAAAGAGCAGGTAGACATTTCACATTGCTGATTTAAAAAAAAAAAAAAAAACTTTTTTTTTGCTTTTTCAATGACTCATCTGGCCACGGTCTTAAAACATGTAAAACTACTGAACAACTAAAATCATAAATTTGCACTCATGCCACGTGGGAACCAATCGCAATGGGGAGAACTGATGTAGAGTTCACACTTGTTCTTGTTCTTTAGTGCGATTCATTTTCTTTAATAATGACCTTTCCGCAAGTGAGAGACTGCAGTAATATTAAGTGGCTCTTTAAGCAGTAGTGCAGCTGTGTGAGAAAAAAGTCCGTCTGAATTTAGCAGTTACAATGGACTATTAATAATTGCACCAATTAGAGATTGAATCACCTGCGTTCACTTAAACCTAATCCACAACTCCAGCATTGTTAGGCTGAAATAAAAATAGGCCTCACTGGGAAAAAGGATTGTTGATCTTCATTTTCACACCTTCCCAGTTTCCACTTAGAGAGTTTGACACATATTGCACCGCGACACAATCCTGAGAGGCTACAACTCACCTCTAGATGGCTGTTAGGCAGGTTGGGACTTTCCCTTATCTGCCACAGTTTACCCACATTGCATCAGTCTGTCAGGCGACTATGGGGAATTACAGCCATGGAGCCCTTTTGACGCGTGTCCGTTAGGAGCACAGCAATGTGGGTCAAGTCACAGTCCAAAAAATGAATTATTGTTGTTGTGAAATGAAATCCAGAGAGGGCACTATGTTTTGAAGTCCATCCAACAGACAAACCTGACGCTACCTCAGACATCTATGAATGATATTGACAAATTTGCAGCCGTGATGTGTTTTTTCTGGCTGAAAAAGAGCATGTCCCCCAGTTTTCAAGATATCAGTCCCAACTAAGGTCTCCAGAGATTTCGATATCCACTTTCATTTCTGGTTCCTTGGCTAAGTGAATCAGTGTTTTGTCAGTTTTAATTCACCACTTCATTTGCGCTCAACAGGGATGCTCGCAAGTCTGAGATCTCTTTCCCTGGCTTCATGAGAGGTGATAATCACTGCCTTCACAAATCCAAATGTGTCATCAAAATGCAGGACTGCTGTAATTTATGTTATTTTTGTTGGTGAATTATTTTAGATGGAATCAGATTTCAGTAAATGTTTGCTTTCTATCTATTTAGCTGCCAAGTTCTCCACTAATCAGTAAATGCTCGCCTGCTAGTCTCTAAATTTGTCTTTCTTCTGCGTGGTGCGGTTTCTAAGAACATTGAGATTTAACAGCAACAGTGCAGTTGTTACTTTAAAGCTGTTACCAAAACAATTAGCTGAAAGATGCTAAAAAGTTCACACCCGCATTCCTGTACTGAACGTGGTTATGCGTTGCTCTGGACGAGAGGTTAAGATTCATTTGCACAACACGTAAAGTTGCACTGGTAACCAATGCCAGCACCTGGGAAGGGTAAGGAGAATTTAAAGGTCGCCAGGTCCCACCTATTTTGCATGGACAAGCTAATGACACAGGATTTGGAAGATGCGTACGAGCAAACCTCAAAGAAAAATGTTCTCGCATGAGCCCCATTGTGTAAAACAGGTGACAGGAAAAGGCCTGGGAGAGTCTCTGCATTATTCACACCAGGCAAAATCTTCCGACTTTGCATGTTCGTCTGGATTTCAGGGATAAGCAGGCACTTCTGTTCCTACGTGGGATTATGGGTGGAGGATTCCAGGGGCCCACAGCTGGAGGGGACCCACAGATATTTGAAAGGTGTTCCTAGCCATGCTCCTGCAGACCCTGGGACTAAAGATGTTTTCTTTTTCTTTAAATCCTCCTCCTCTAACTTAACAGCATGTCTTCCAATACCACATGAAGTCATGACAAATATAAACATGTTTTGCTTGATTTCCTTCATGTTTGTCTTCCGCCAACAGCTTCCAGCAGTGAGGTTGGAGAGAAACGATGGTGGTTGTGAGGGGGGGGTCCTCAACGCGGCGCAGGCACTGTGAACGAGCGGCGAGCGGGAGCGCGCGTATAGGAAGGAAGGGAAGGAAGGAGCTGAGGCAGACCAGTCGCCAGCGGAGCCGGAGCCCAAGAAGACAGCGGATGCGCGGAGCCGAGCGTGTGTGTCGCCCTTGTCGTTTTTTACAGCAGCCGAAAGCAGCGTCCGGCAGCGCAAACCCTGCCCGAAAATGATGCTCAAACTCGTCCATCTCCTCGGGGTGCTCGTCTGCGGCAGTCAAGGTAAGGGTGCGGACGTGAGTGTGTCAAACCATCGAGCTTTGGTGACTTTGTGGACAAGTTGAGTGCATTTGCCATCGTGAGCTGCAGCAGGCAGAGAGAGCTGCTGTGGAGGGAGCGGAGGGAGAGAGAGCTAGAGTAAGAGAGGGAGTGAGCGAGAGAGAGAGAGAGAGAGAGAGAGAGAGAGGGCTGGATTGTTTAACTGGACGTTGTTTGGTAATTGAAGCACGTCTTGCAGGGGCCAGAATGGTTTCTGACTGAAAAGGGGGATTATGATGGGGTCCCTTTTTTTTTAAGGGGTGAGCTGTTGAGATGTAGACTCTGCACGCCCCGGACATAAACTGTTATCTTCATCATATAACATTGCTCACTCTTTAGTTTGTTCATCTTTAGGAGCAGCCTCGGGTGCTGTACTGTTTTGGTGTATGGATCTTATTTACAAAGAGCTTGCCTGGTTTCATCGTAAAAATCGATGATGTCTCCTAACTTCAACTGGCATCATACATGGAGGCATACATTGCAGTTCCAATATGCTGGATCATATTCTCCTGCCTTGTTCTCACCCACTCTCCTGTCCACTCTGTGTTGCTGTAGAAAATGACTGTAGACTAGATTGAAGATTGCACGGTGAAACATCTTCCTTCTGTGTCTGCATCTTGTGCGCAGGCTGTAGCACGATGATATCGGGCCCGTGATGCTGTTACACATTGTGAAATGATTCGGGAAAGTTTGGAAATATGAGCTGCCTTTGTGACAGCAGAGTGACACTTCACCGGTAATTGGCTTTAACGTGCCTCACGCACCTGATCCCGAGGTGCGGCGATTGTCTGTGCGCGCGCCCTCGTGTGTGTGTGTGTGTGGGGGGGGTCTCGTGCACGGTGGAAGATGAAGATGTTACTCGGTTTACACATTCGCCTTTGGCCTTTGTGTGTGTGTGTGTGTGTGTGTGTGTCCTGGTCAGTGACGCGCGTCGCCTTGTCACCGCGGGATGAGACCCGCGTGCACCGCGGAAATTACTCAACTCCTGTAGCTTCAGATTCAGTGTTAATCCATTTCTGGAGGCGAAAAAGAACTGCTTGCAGGATGGGATTATTTTATTATTTTATTTATTTCAGCACAAATGTAAATGCACTTCAGGCAGGCTTCTTTTATTTAAAAAAAATCTTGCAACAAGTTAATTTGCATCCGGGATAAGACGCATTATCATATCCCCTTGGCCAGATTTTCCCACTTATTAAAAAAAAAAACAAGAGTTAGATGGACATTTTTTGCAGTGTTGTCACACTGGGTTCCTGGCGCACAACGGCAGGTGGGGGTAGAGCGCTGCAAAGTGGTGCCAAGAGTGAAGCCACTGGTCATTAAAGCGTGTTGCATCTCATTCATACTGACTGCTTTGCTTCAAGTCCTTCAGGGTAGTGGGTCTCAAAGGTGTGTGTGTGTGTGGGTGTGGGAGGTGCTCCTATGGAGAATCATTGATCAGTTTTTACCATACTTCAGTGTGCTATACATAAATCCAGTTTGAGGAGGTGTAAAAAAAGACTATGCATATTTATAACAGGTCCATCTGTCACTGCTAATGTGTGATTGCATATAATTCCGATTATAAACCTGTAGCTGCCTTGTCATGGGGAGATTTCTGGGATGAAACTGAGTCCACATGATGTAATGGGTGTTTGTTTTGGTGGTTTGTGGCATGGAAACCGAAGCAGACACACAAGAGGCACAGAGTTTGATTATGCTCAACATTTTAAAAGGACTGTAGTATATCAGCAGTTGAGGTAAAATAAAGAGGCACAGGCTACTGTTCGTAAGCCTCAACTGGAATATTCATGGTTTTGTTACTTTCCCTTTGTTACAGTACTATTACATCATCCAGCCATCCAATTTTCATTCTTATCATGTTTCTCATGATAGCAAAGTCCATGCAAATTGACCTATAAGACAAAGCAGAGAACATGCTGTAATGTGAATAATAAGGATAGTTCTGAGATGAAGGGTATGTACTGGAGCCTGACAGGGAGCCTGATTCTCAGCGTTTCTTATCCTCGTGGGGCTTTGGAGTGGACGTTAAACCACTAATAAAAGAAGTATAACCAGAAAGAGGTTTCATTCGCTTGCACCGATTCATGACGCCAGCTTGATTTTCTGACAGGAGTCAGCGAGGTGCCCCGGCTCCCACCACACTAACTCTACAGATATCCTCTGTTCTACCCCTGCTGACTTCTGAAGGAAAACATTTGCTTTTTAAGTCCCAGCTCACCGTCTACCCTGCACTTGAGTGTGCATCCATGAAGGTTTATGTATTTGGCTTTTACCGATGCTTAGTACAATGAATTATATGCTTGCTTGGGCCCACCCGGGACTCGCCGATGTGATGTTAAGTGGCGTAATTAAGATACTTCGCTGTATCTCATGGGGGGAAATGTCAGTGGCTCAGGGTTTAAAAGATTTATGCCCCTGCGCTTAAGTGTCTCTCATTGCACCCTGAGCCGAGGCTTAAGCATGTATTTGAGGTTTGCTAACATCCTGTAGTTCTGGTTTATGTACATGCTCACATGAGTGAGCATAAATGCAGGGACACACACACTTAACCGCACATAGACACTGTACTCGGCATCAAACTATTCAAATGAATCATCGGTTAAATATTCATGAGGGTAGTGCAGGGTTTTTTTTTTTTTCGGAAATTCACTCCACTAGTGTTGCAAGAGGAACTTTTTTTCTATCTTTCCTTGTATCAATCTTTCCTTGTATCCATTCTTTTTTCTAACTAACTCTAACTAAATCTAGACCCTAAAAGTTTCTATCTTTCTACATTTCCTGCTCTGCTGATTATTTGATACTGGAACAATGCTGCACACAGTTCTTAACACCATGCAGCACCACTCACAAACCCTTATTAAAGACATGCAAAGCTGTTCTCGAAAGAAATCGCCTGTGTCTTGGTCCTGCAAGGTGAATTTGATTGCATTATTTGATTAATAGACTAAGACCGAGAGCACACATATAGAGAGCCAGTGTATATATGAAAATGGAATCACCCCCTCGAGGCAACCGCGTATGAGAAATCAATTTAAGGAACGACTAGAGTCAGCAGGCCTCTGAATTGTACAAAGGGCAATCTCAGTGTTATGGATACACTATTTATTTGCCTGCAAGCTTTTGATTTCTCATGTGTGCCCTTTAGCACCGGATCTGCCGAGATCAGGTCCCACCATTGAATTTGTGCATGCAAGACAAGAGGCGTGTGTGATATTCAAAACACCTGAACACTTGAGAAAAGCACTGCCGAACATCTGTGCCGCAGGGCTTGTTGTCAGCCTGCTGAGAATGAAGTGGCGTAAATAAGACCGAAAGGAAATGAGCAGTAATTTTGAGATATGACATTGCCATATTTTTTCTAACTCCTACCTGCATATGTTCCAGCCCATTTCCAAACTCAAAGACTGTAGAAGTATTAAATTATTAAAGAGTAGACTGTGTGACTAAAACTTTTCTCACATGCCTGGTTCCAGCAGTGGGAAATTCTAGATATATTTTTAAACAACCTTATCTTCTATATGTTACCATGCGGTTGAAAACAGCGACTAGCCAACGGGTCCTGGAGGGTCAGGCCACCCAAAGATCAGAGCATCTGCTTGAAGTGTTGACATTTCTCATTGGAAAGTCAATCAAGCGACCACAGAGGGATACGAAAAGACAGCAAAGAAACCCAAAATTACCTCAAAGAGACAAAAAAAACCAACCTCCAAGAGAAGAAAACAACAACAGAAACTAAACCGACCTCAAAGACACCTGAAACGACAACACAGGGACCATTAGGAGGAACAAAACAACCACAAGGAGACACAAAAGAACTTCAGAACACCTATAATTACGAAACTTTTACATGTTTATACCCAGCGTCTGTTTATCTCCTGATCCTTCCGTGTACGTAACTACTTCATTGGGAAGTTTACAGGTCAGTCTGAGTGCAGCACCCTTTAAAAGAAACGAATTGCCTTGCTCAAGGGTAGTTTGGGAAGCTCTGTGTACAAGCTGCACAGTCATCAGCTCTCAGCTCGGTTAACAGGATTAGCATTAGGGATTAGGAGACCTGTGTGGCTAAAACGTTGATAGTTGCTTGAAAAAACTGTCTTTTAATAACATTCCTTACGCAATAGCAGAAGTACTGAGAGGCGAGATGATATTAAAACAACAAGCTCCAGTAGGTGAACGTTTGGCATATTTTTTGAAAACCTTATTTGTGATGCATCGAGCAAAAACAGCGGCATGTTCAATAATGCCCTCAGCCAACCTCGCTCCATTTTCACTCAAATTAGCCATTATTATCATGGAAGTGACTAATGTTCTCTTCAGGGAGTCTCTCCCAACCAGAAGCCAAGAAAACGTAGATACGCTAGGCAGTTGGGGCCTCTTGTAGGAAGAGTTTGGCGTCGCTCATTATAGTCTATAGTCTGAATGCCAGAAAGAGAAAATTGAGAACGATGGAGTGAGCAACACGATTTATACAGAGGGAGGAAGCGAGGAAGAGATTATGTTTAAAAATTCATTCAGTTCAAGTGAATCTGATTGCATCTAGTTAAATTGCATTGCCAGAGATTGAATCAAACTCTGTGGAGTCGCACTGCGCCAAAATTAATAAAATGTAATTGAATCCTGTCGAGATGGAATCAAATTAGGCCAGAGTGACGTGATTGGAGGAGGCAGCTGCTGCATGTTGCCATGTGCTCCTGTGGGTTTGTCTACTGTTTTACATCACTTTGGTGCTAGCCAAGCAGGAGACCCTTTGGCTCCTGCCCGTGTGTGTCCTGCCAGTCTAAATGCCAGTCTAACTAGCAGGCTAATAGGCAGAGCCAGGATGCCAGGGTGACAACAGCATCAGTGGGCACACTCTCTGACTGACAGATGGATGTGGGGGAAAGTGGTTGCGTGGTCCTCCTTCTCCCTCTCTTGTTGTTCACTTTATTTCTGCAGCATATGCATTCACGTACACACGCGTTGACACCCCTTCACAGCCTGCTCCTCCACAGCGCATCCTCTCATGGGACGCATCGCTGTTGGTCTGGGGCTTAGTTTTGGGTTCGGGCACCGGCAGGCATGATTAAATGAAGAACAGAGGGATCAGAGAAATGGCAGAAGAGCTTCAGAACAACTCCAGTATGGGCTGTGCGTTTTGAGTGACCCACTTAGACCATATTAATAACCACACTAAAGCAGTGGGATTTGCTGCGGAGTGATCTGATGTAGAGCATATGTGAAATATACATTGGAGACTACGTTTTTCTATTACGTAATACATACATTAACGAAATTGAATGGCAGCAGTAGAGGACTGTCTGCATGTCCTGTCCCTTTACTTCAGAAATACTGACTTGACAGAAACACTGATGTAATGTCAGTGACGTTGGTGACAAATTTTCATCCTCTCAGTTATAAAGATTTTCTGAAGGTTGTTATGTGTTGGGGATGGAGGGTGAAGGGGAGCAAGCATGTGTGAGATTAACTGTGATATGTATAAGATTGCATGAACATAGGCACAATATTGATTTTTACACTCAGAGTTGGATTAACACTAACAACATGAATGTGTGAGCTTTTTGAAAAGGGTGACAGCAATGACAGCTGTTTTGAAAAAATGAAGCTGCATTTATTTTCTTCTGATGTGAAATATTCACTCGCTGTATCTCCCTGGTACAATACTTTCAATTTGTTTACTTATTTAAATGCATTTGTTCTTTGGTAAAAGCATCACTTTTTGCTCCTGAGGTCTCGTAGTAAAATCAAGTCTTCAAATCTTTCCAAACCTGTTTTAACTTTTTACTAACGAAGGCACAGTCTTGTGCATTTCTTCACTGCCTCAGAGAAGTAATTTCTCTGCTGAAGTGCTATAGCTACAAATGAGGACACCGAGGTCATGTCCTCATTTTTTTCCATGTCTGCTTTGAGTTTTCACACAATCTATTCAGAGGATGTTCTTTAATATGATCTCAAGTTTGAGTCCGATTCAGGAGCGAACACACTGTTATTTACACTCTAAGGTATTAACTGTTAATCCAGTAAAAGTGACTAAGTGAAAAGCGACTTTGAATGACAATTGCACTCAAAACAAGTTGTTTAAAATTGGCACAAATGCTGATGTGTCACGTTTCTCTCACATAGTGTCTTTACATATTTTAGTTCATTTACTCCCAGTCTTGTAATACTGCCAAACATTTACCAAAGCATGCTGCACAGTAAACAGTAATGTGTATGTGATTTGTAGTAAACGGGCTGGAATGTGCATGTGCCTGGAAGTGCAGGAGAGACATGGACTTCGCTGAAAGTGGATGGATAAATAAGGACGGATAGTGAGTTGGTACAGACATGGGTACATTTTCGAGCCATCATTAAAAGGAGTTTTTTCATGGAACTGCAGCAGGTGAAGTCCTGGAGGGCTACCAACACACTGACAGATGAAATTCTGGGCTCAGTATGCACGAAGATGGACACAGACGGATGACAGGAAGGGCTGGCTGGATGACAGATTACGGGACAGCTGAATGTGCTAACGTTGAGAGGCGGATAGAGCCATAATGAAGAGGAGCCATCCATTGACGGACAAAGAACAATATTTTTCAACTTCTTTCCTGCTGGATGTGTGCCTGGCGTCGATTAAGCACTAGTTAGTGTGAGCCTATGGAGGCTGCAGAATGTCTATACGGTTCATCAACATGATTGAGAAAGGGACTGATGCTAATTGTAGCCGTGCTAGCAGGCAGACACTAATGAAAGTGTGGTGCAGGCTTTTGGACACACCTATCAACGAGATCAGGCGAGCCAGGGAGCGACTTTTATTACTGTAAGCAATCTAAGATTTCTGCAAGTGCTTGTGAACTTAAATAATGCGTGTGAAGAATTCTAATAACTGGTAGGGCTTGGTATGGGACTTTAATTGTTATTTAGTACTGACTGAAGTATGCCTGTAGCACTGAGTTTCAAAAACTGTCATTGACTGTATGGAGAGTTTTTTCCTGTTATAAATCATAAGTTTAGTTTATTCAGGGAAAGTTTTGGTAGAGCTGCTTGTGACTGAATAATATTCTGAGAATCTGAGAATTTTGAACTCTCGTTTGAATTAAAAGAAAAGAGGTCTTGCAGAAAAACATGTTTTTATTTCACATTAAGCCCCAAAAGAAGTGTCATTTTCATTGTGGTACTGGAATCTGGGTATTGTATTAGCACTGGTATTAAAATGTTTTCATTACACCCAGCCCTAATTTATTGGTTTTAAAAAAGCTGACAATACAATTGCACCACAGGATCCATTTAGTGGCTGCTCTGGAGGTTTCACTCATATCAGAAGATCTTGAGTTTGTTCAGTTGTCACGGAATTGTAGATTTTCAAATTTCTGAGTTTTTTTTCTGAGCAGTTCAAGGGCTTCCCGTCTATGCTGGCCTAAAAGCAGAGATTGAAAGAGTAGCTGACAAAGCAACCTCACCACAGTGTCCATTTAGTAGCTGTTCTCGAGCTTTCGATCATATCACAAGCACTTCCTCGGCAGATTGAGCATTGGAATTGTACATGTTCACATTTACATTTTTGTGAGCACTTCAAAGACTTCTTGTTCAGACTGCCTTATTAGTTCAGTTTTAAAAAGTTTCATGAAGCTTAGTTTTGCAATTTTCTCAAGCCTTTCAGGATTTTGTGATCCATGCTGTTTTTCATGGACGCCTCTGGGAGGTTTTTACCTTTATCTTTGATAATGGACAATCTGAAGGTGGCTGGAAATGAGTTAAGAGAGAGTGGAGAGTGACAAAGGTCTTCAAACTGGGGGACTGTTGTGATTACCTGGTCAGCATCTTATACCCCAAAGCCACCGGGACAAACTGGTTTAAAGCTTAGATAATAACGTTACAGCAGCCAATAGATTCAGTCACCTTCTATATAAATAAAATTGAAAACCATATTGTAGTAGTTAACTGAATGTTGTGAAGTAATCTCTCTCTTGGCTGGCGTCAGCTGCTCCTCTTTTCTCTGCAGTCTTGAGTTTCCCTTTGGGCTTACAGTATTAAATTATCTTCTGCTGTATTGTGCTGTGTTGTATCCATCATATTTCCTTGTATCCATTCATCCATCCATCCAGCCAGACAGACAGTGGGCCCCTGTCTTGTCATTCCTGCCGGTTAATTAAGCCAAATTGTGATTGATGGACTCTCAAGTGAATAGCGTTGTGGTGTGTTGCTGACCCGCCCAAGGAGATCAACCCGGCTGCCAATCACACATCACAATGGTCTGGTAAACAGTGGCTGTCCTAGAGTGTGTAACAATGGGGGCATATCCCTGATACTTCCCAGCATTAAGATGATTCAGGTTGTCCGGTGTCCTTGTGGGACCGGGCTCTGCGAGGAAATGATGCAGAGTTCATCTTGAAAAAGGGATCCGTCTTCTCAGATTTCTTGCCAGTGGTGGCCAGCATCCTTGTTTATGGGAGGCAGCACTCGATGAGGAATAGATGAGAGAGAGAGTGAGCGATAGATGAGAGAGAAAGACGGGGGGGGGGGACTCGATGTGGTCGCAGTGCAGCAGAATAGCTTGCAGTGAGGCCAAACAGTCTCTGCTCTCTTGATTGCCTCTCCATGCCAGACAATCTTCAAACGGAATCTCCTAATGCAATGTGGGCCAGCTTATTTTTGTTTCCATCTCTTCTCGTTTGACTCCTCTCTCTTCCACTTTTTTTTTTTCACCCCCCTTTCCATTCCTTCCTCTTTTCATGTGCATGCTCTGTTTTGTGGTACTCCCACACTAGTCTCATCACCAGCGTCTGTGGGGGGAAGATATCCTGTTCTCCCCTACGTGGGAAGCTTTTCAAGCAGCACCCATGCTTAATGTTATTTGCTCGGGAAGCTAATGATGTTTGTTGTTCTGCTCCTCAGTATATAGTTATTAACACCTATGGATTTTATGTTACTTGCCTATCTTCTGCACAACAGCGGTCAGGAAATTTTAAGTATAGCTGTTTCAGGGTTGTTCTGTCAAGCATGTCATTATCTCTCAAAGTCATAATGATCGTCTTGCAAGCACTCATAAGGCGCACCAGGCAAAGTGTAGGCGTGTTTTTAATTACTTTGTATATCTGCACAACTTCCCATCAATCCTAGTTGGCCTACTCCCAATGTGGGCACTATGGGATTGTTGTCTTCCCGCCCACCAGCCGATGAGTTCCCAAGGACGTGCGCCTCCATGGGAATACACAAAGCGTTTCTCAGTAATTAAAGAACCTGTCTTATCTTTACTTAGATCGGATGGTGTGTTTACTGACACGCAGGCTCTCCTGGTTAAAAAAAAGTTTCCTCGCTTCTTGGCCCCAGTCCTTCTTCGCCTCTGAAATCAGTGGGTCCCACATGAGGCAGTCGGCTAAGGATATTTTTGGACTTCACTGTCCTACCTACTAAACTTCATATTTCTTTTCCTGATTTTCTTCAGTGGTTGCACCGAAAAGCTGAACACAAGAAACTCCTCCCGCTAACCTTCCTGCATCAGTCAAAAAAACACAGAATTTGTCAAATTTACAGATCGCTCTTGTTTTTCACTAATTGGACCACATTTGTGTTGTTTGTGCATATTTAAAAGTCAAGCGAGATAAAGAGTGATGTTGGAAGAAGCAAAGGAGGAAGGTTAGCGGGAGGAGTGTCAGTGTTGGCCTTCCTTTCATGTGGATGTATATGCTGCAGGGCTTGAGTCTTAAGAGAGCCTTGTGATCTCACACGTGCTGTTGAAAAGCCTGATTAAAACGAGCGGCATAGCAACCAAAAAACAGCATCTAGAGAAACAAAGGTTGTGTGGGAACAGTTTTTCTTACAGTTAGATTCTTTATCGTATTGAATTTTGCCTCGGACTAATTCACAATCTGTAAAATGTGTTTAGAGGTTGTGCATTTTTCCGATATTTTGCAAACATTCGCAGCAGGTTGCTGCTCACAAAACTCCACCAAAGCTATCTTGTTAGCTCGATATTCCTCTTGTGGTTATACTTCAACAAGACTTAACAGAACCAGATTAGATTTCTCAGAGCATGCCATGTAGGAACAAAGTGTATTTCTGCTAGCTAAAGCCTGTATATTGCTCCAAGAACCAAGATTACTTTTATTTCACGCTGCTCTTCATCCATCCTGTAAAGTCTGGAGTATGCGACCAAAGAAATGATAGATCGTCTCGGCACTTGAGGCGAAAGCCGCAGCCGCGGCCGTGGAGAAACATTGCAGTGCAGCTCCTCAGTCAATAAGCAACAAGAATCTTTGCTGGAAGCTGCAAAGGGGATGCAGTACTGGCTGTGGCAGCTCTCTCCCCAAGGAGGCGGCCTGAGCCACAAATTAATAGAGCGCTCCCACATGATCTGGGAGTTTCATTTGGAACCGTCACGCTACATAAAGCCCCACAGAAATGAGGAGTTCACTGAGGTCCTCCTCTACTTCCCAGAGAGTCCCCAAATAACCTGTGTGATTGTAAGACTCTGCCCACCGATCCCCCACCTTCTTTACACCTCCCTCTGTGAAACTACTGGGCAAAGATTCATGTTCATTCTGGCTACTACAACTTATCGTCTCCTTCATACATAATCGCGTTGCCCCTTTGTTTTGCCAGCTTGATTCTTAACAACCCAATACAGGTCCAAGCCTTTTGGGAAATACTAACACAGCGTGAGCCTTGTTATGTGATATTTTCAGTGCTGAAAGTTCTACAGAAGAATCCAGAGTAAGATTAAAAATGAAAGATGGAGGAAAAAAGAGTTTAATTTCATCTCACTGCCCTGATTTATTGGCCTATAAATCTCAAGCGCATGTAAACACTTCTACATTTTTTTTTTTTCCTTCTCTCTTCCCCATAAAAACTCACAAACACTGATTTGACAACAGCGTGAAATTCTTGGTGACAAACGTGGAGAGCGGCGTGCCCCTGAGGCCCGCTTTGCTCTTATCATTATCTTTGCAACGCCTGCGATTAGACACAGCAACCACCTCTCTCACAACAGTGTGCCTCAGAGCCCGGATTAACACAATGACTAATCACTCAACTCACCGGACACAAAACATACAGCACTGATTCATATTTTGTCACAAAGTCTACTTCCCAAAAAATTGGCGTAGAATATTCGCTTGTGGCGTAACATAGTATACCGATATATACTGAGAGAATAACCTGATCATCTTTTTGTCTGTTAAACAATTTACACAATAGTGGTTTCAGAAAATATTCAAATTAGAGCAAGTTTTGTTTCTTTTCAGTGCTGTGACCAGATGAATCTGGGAATCTGACCCAGAGCTGGAAACTCAGTCACACAACAACATTCAAGTAGTCAGTATACACCGGATAACTAATCAGTTATCAGTATGGATCTGCGTATGACAATGTCAGTCTGATGATTGGTTGGTTCACCGCTTTGCTCCAGACTGAAATATCTTAAAAGCTATTAAATGGATTGTAATGCGATTTGGTGCAGACATGCCTGGTGCGCAGAGGATGAAGCCTACTGACTTTGGTTTTGACCTGCAAAACTAATGGTGTTATGCTAACTAGCAAAAGTTAGCATGCCAGAACACTAAATTATGAATGAATATGATAAACATTGCACCTGCTTAACATCAGCTGTTAACATTGCCTTTGTGCACATACTCACTACATTTCCCAGAATGCCTGTCATCAACCCCCAAAGAATATGCATACAGTCCTAAAGTTGCAGAGAGCACTAGTGACAGTAATAGAGTATATTAAAAAAACAAAACAAAATTTAAACATATTAGTCTATTGCGTCTACTCTCAGTGGAGAAGTTCCGTCTTCTATGATAATAAATCCCGGTGTGATCCTGTTCTCTCCTCTCTTGAAGAGAGAATAGTAAATCAGCACTGAAGAACTTCCTCTTTGATTCCGAGCGCCTGACACCAAAAACTCATATTTACTGTTGATGTTTTTAGTTTGCTGAAAAATGCGCCTGCCTCAAGTCCAATGTAGCTGTGCTCAAAAAAATCTCAGTCTACATCTGGCCAATTATCTGCAGGAATGGAAAAGTACACAAGCGAAACAAAAACAATGCTTGAATTGCAATGCTAAAGTACTATATGACACTGCTGCAATGCTTTTAAAGTCGACTATTTCATCACTTTTAATGCAAACAATTATGACATGACTGCAGGGGATCTAGACACAGCCAGCATGCAGGTCCTTTGTGGTCAAGGTCATGGACTTCACCTCCAGTCATCATATTGGCTTTTCCAAAACATACATATATATGTGATTTGTTTCTGTGATGTATAAATAAAAGGGGACATTCCAGTGTTACTAATTTGACTCTTTGTGTTGTCTGCCAGAGATACAGCACAGTATAACAATTTTCACTACAGTGCAGGCTGGCCCTTTTCATCTGTTATCTCACAGAGTAGCAAACAATCCTGGCATTCTTTTCTCTTTCACTCTTCCTTCCAAGAATGAGTATCCTCGAGCTTCGTCCTTACATCCGAGCCGTCACAGAAATACCAGGAATCGACAAAGAATCCTCTTCTCCGAAACAACAATTACCCCTCAAGTCAAAATGGAGTTGGTGATAAGTGAAATGGGTGCTGGAAAAAAGGGAATACAGGATTTAGTTTTCATTTTTTATCATGTCATCAATGGATACAGTACGGACAAATGAAAGGATAAGAAATTAAATGGCATTATTTTGTATTAACAGGATAAGTCCAAGCTCTCAAACAAAGGACACTTGTGACGAACTGTTTCTTAACCACATACTGGGATGTATTTTTTTTCCCCAAACACCGGTCCCTTGAGCGTGACTGCCCGTCCTATCGTTTTTAGGTAGGTGTGTGGCACTGCTTTTAGCACAGTGCTTACATAACCATTCACTTGTATAACCTGAGAAAATAGGAAACCGACAGACATAGTTGCTGCGGTATTAGGGTGCACTGAGTCTCCGAAACGCAACCATTTGTTATGAAGTGCAGTGGCACACTGGTTTGTGGGGAGCTGAAAGTGTTTTTGCTGTGATGGAGCACATGGAGCTCGGCGTGATGCACGGCCCAGGCTTTGGGGAATGCTGTGCCACTCCAAGGTTGTTTAATGGGAGTCTTTTGCTTGTTATAGATTTGGACAACGTGACTCAAAGGCTTCAGCACCTGAGTGCTGCATTGTAGGGTATTGTGTAGTCTGTGTGTGTGTAGTCTGTGTGTGTGTGTGCTTATGCGTGTGCAAAGGATGTGAGCTGATCGGAAGCCCATGGGTCATCCCAATGTGAAGTCTGAAACTGTACGTTTGTAAATCAAATATGAGTCTTTGCAAAAAGGAGCTGCTAAAGTGGAAAATGAGTTTCAGAGGGGAGAGATTGCAGCTGTGTGTGTGTGTGTGTGTGTGTGTGTGTGTGTGTGTGTGTGTGTTTGTTTATGCGTGTATTTATTTCAGGATTTTGCTTACTCTTTGATTTTCGCTGTTTTGGGTTTTGCCCCTTACTAGCTCAAGGCTCTGAGCGTTGAGTGAAGATGCAGCGCCCGTATCCGCCTGCATCAGCAAAACTTTATGCAAAACGACATACACACAGGCAAGCAGGCAGAGTCTTACACACACACGCACGCACACACAGACACACAGACACATGCACGCGCACACACACACACACACACACACACACACACACACACACACACACACACACACACACACACATTTCCTGAAATGCATGTGTCTCATATTTCTTCCAGCTTGAAATCTTGAGATACTTGCAAAACTTCATGTTCAGTCGTGTGACACGTGTCCCCGCAATGACGAGAGAATCGGATAACTGGAGGAGAAAAATCAAAATCAGACCTCCCACCTGGCTGCCGATTATAGTCCAATCATAATCTCTTGGCTGGATTCCTCCTTCAGTAAGTGATCATGAGAAGGCCAGATAGTCCATCAGCAGCACAGAGGGAGGGAGATGCTCTCAGTGTGCGTACGCTGAACATGCTCAAGCCGTATGCAGTGACTTCCTGGCTACAATGAGCTGCAGAACACCCGCAGTTCTTTGGAGAAGTTGTAGAAAACTGCAAGGAATGAAAATGGAAAAACGAGTATCACGTGAAGTCAGCAGTCAGCTCTATGTGAAATGTAAATGGCTGAGTATATGTTAGGCTCTAATCAGCACTTGTCGTCTTGCTCGTCTCTGCAGCGCAAACTTAGATTTTCACAATCCCCTGTATGTTTTGAAGCAGCCAGTGTGTGATTCGATATGCTGATTATCTCACAGCGTGCTCTGCTGTATGTTTGTGTGAGTGGTGTGAGCGGTGGCTCGGTATATGAACCCTCACAAAGCAGCTTGACATCTGAGCAGCAGGAGAAATCAGATGCTCCCACCTCAACAGGAGTCGCATGTCGCTTTAAATTTCACTCTCGCTTCATATTTGACACCTATCTTGTAATGCTTTTTCACCTGCTGCTATTAGTTGAAGAAACCGTCTGCCTGCCATGATATCGAACTTTAACCTCCTTATGCTCGGATCCATCTCGGCTCTACTGTATTCAGTTCATGCTGAACTGGCGTCTTGAGGTTTATGTGTGACCGGACTGCAGACGCTGTGAAGAGTCAGGTAATCTAGCTTCATCCAGCAATAATTCATATGCTTTGACCACAGGAGTCGACTCAGTGCTGTGATTGTTTGTGTTCGTGTGCAAACAAATGCCTACTGTATTTGCCCATTTTACACAAGTGAGAGTCATGTGAAATGGTCCTGTGTCAGTGCGAGAGATGGAGCGTGCGAGTGGCCAGTGTTTGCTGTTCAGCGCCAGCGATGCTATCGCTGCTAATCTACTGCCTGTGTTATTGTGCCGCCAGCTGCCAGAAGAGACGGCGCCGCTTCATATGAACCTCAGTGAGGGCCAGCCAGAGGGATCACAGTGTGTTACTGTGTGCATGTGTGAGAGAAGTTAATACTTAGTGTGATGACCTTCCAGTTATTGTCAGTGAGGCTCTGTGGGTGGCTGTATGAACACCAGGACTGTGGCAGTTGTTATTATTACATAAGTACATGATTTTAAAATCAGTCTTTTCTTTCACCAGCTGTAACTGTAGCATGACATCATTGGCAGGAATGTGCATCATGTTGCACGCAAACGTGTACGTCCCCATGAATTTGCACAATGTTATCAATACAAGGACCAACTCTTAAGAACATTCCTCCGTTGTGCTGCTTTTGGTACAGGACTCCACGGTGTACCTTTAACTGTTCAGTTGTTATTTCTGGAAATAAAATTTCCCATCATAGAGGGCTAAATGCTCTTTCAAAGCCTTCCCCACTCTGCCAAGAATACGGTTCTGGGGGAAGACTGCCAAGACTTTGTTTTATTAAATTTTTGCATGAATGTTGTCAAATTTAAACAAATAAGTCATCTCATGAAATACCCGTTCCTTTCTCTTTTATGGTGATATATTCAATCCCTCGGTTTTGGACTGAAGTTACCTCTCCTTCATTTCCTTTAGTACACTGTGATCAGCAGTTTCTACTATTTTCAGATGATTCATTGATTAATTGAGAAAATAATCAGTAATGAAAAGGATCAGTACTGCAGCCCTGGACCTGACCTGACCTCAGCATGGCAGCTCCCACCCACGCATGAAATTCTAGCACAAGAACGCAGGTGTGCGCAGGTTTATTCATACGTCATCGCCTGTCATCCACATGTTGGGGGCCCCTGAGTCCACCCCATGTTAGATTTCCTTGTCGAGTCATGTAAGGAAGATGTAAACAATTAATGGTGGCTGGTGAGGAAAATCAATGGTGAGGGGTGTGTGAGTGAGATGCACTAATGAGCTCTGTGCTCATCAGTGAAATTACTCTGGAGTTGCTGCATCATCTTGACATCGGTTCATTCTCATTGTTCAAATTCCTGGTGGAGGTTTATTATCGTCATCTTTACATTTTCACTGCCTCATCACTCAAATTAAAGTAAAAAATAAACTGGGCGTTTTTTGCATACATGTAAATTGTATAAAATCTATGACTGTACTATGATATTATATGAAAGTATAAACAACCTAATTTGCAGCTGCTTTATGAGACGGTGAGACAGGGTGTGTGAGAGGAAGTGTATGTGTCCTTCAGGCCCCTCAAATTGGTTGTACAGTGTTGTAGTGTGTATTAAAGGCATGTGGCTGATGGCTTAATTTGAGGCTGTGTGTGAGTGTGTGTGTATACATGCGCGTGCATGTGCATACACCCATGTGAACAAGTGATTTATGGGCTGTTTTTAATCACGCAGTAGAAAATGTTATTAGACAGCCTTCTCGCGCTCCCTCCGCCTGCAAATGAGCCGGCCCCCGCTGCACCCTGGGATAGCCTCCTGTAATTAGTTCTGGGAACTCACCTGTTACCGAACGAGATTGAGAGAGAGAGCGAGGGAGGGACATGAGGAGAGGATGGAGTGAGAGGGTAACAAGCAGACAGATAAACAAACAGAGAGGAGAGAGACTGGGGAGCAGGGGGGGAGGGAGAGAAAGTGAGGGGGTGTGCTGGAGGTCGGGGTTGAAAAAGAGGACGAGAAGGGAAGAGGAGGAGGCGCAAGGATGAGGAAAGACAGAAGGAAAAAGAAACTGACCTCGACGCCCTCACAGCTCTCGGTTTGTCTTCTAACAAGCTAGCCAGCCTCCACCTGACTTTTCCAGAATATATTAGGATTGAGCACTCTAGTCTGTAGCATCTCATCCTGGCTACAAGAGGACTGTAGGAGTTGTGTGGAAATTTGCTCTCAGGTGAGTTATATATCCACAGCAACAGAGCCTCCTTTACTTTCTTTCACTAATAAGATATCACCAGATAAACAACAACCATTAATTGTTTTCAAAGCACTTTCAAACTAATTGAAAAACAAAACAGTTACTAAACAATAAGTAAAACTGGCTAAAATTAATTCTATTGTTTATTGTTTGGCCTTCGAGGAGTATCATTTTAGTTGATATATGTAAGGTCTGAACCCTAATCAATACCACTGCAGAAAAGGCAGCTCCTGTTATATTGCTGGGCAATAATTTCATACTGTGATTTATCAACTTTTATGAGAATATAATATTAACATTGATTATAGTTTTGTGCAAATGTGGAAACATCAGTTATATATTACAGACTTGTACTGTCCACATTAATGATTACAAGCAAGTTGTAAATGAAAAACAAAGAAAATAAGGGATTTAAAGCTGCATTCAACATTCATAAACATAAACATAATCAACATTTTTATATCAACAATGGATTGAGTGACGGTGCGTAATGTGGAAGGGGTCGTCAGTTGGGACAAACCCTCAAAGTGTTATCCTCTAACCTTGCAGTTCTATGGCACATTTTTGCATCTTGAGCTAAAATCTCACTTCCCATCAAATAACATCTGAAGTAAGAAAAGTTGTCTTCTATAGGTATAAACTGTAGCTTCTTCCACTTTTCAAAAATACATTTCCCCCAGTTTTGAACTCACCACGCTGACAAAATTATCATGTGACCTGCCTGCTACTTGGCGCATCACTGATGCCCTGGTGAACTAACTGTAGCTGACAGTCAATCATAGCAGTGGTCTGTCACTCCCAGACACACACACACACTAACAGAGACTCACAGATACAAAAACACTGAAATCGACATGTACACAATTTAAATCTGCACATATGCAGACACAGATACAGTGCAAACACACACACAAACACATGCGTGCTGCACTCCTCCGATGCTCCTGACAGACCAGTAAAAACATTATGAAATATTCAGTAAGTCTCACTGCGGTTTGGGTTCTACCTGTCTCAGCTTTTCTCGTTGCTTTGTGTGTGTTTGTTTGTATGAGAGAGGAAGAGATACTGTCTGCGCGCGTGTTGGCATCGGCTCGGTTCAGACTTCTCTTCACTGGCACACTGAGGAGAAATATGCGTGTATGCTCGCGCACATATGCAGCAAGTGCGACTGTGTTTGTACATGTTTGCAGTATCTCTCAATTCTTGCTGTCACGATGTGTGTAATTGGGTCTGAGGCAGCCGAAACCTTTTGTCTGTGTGTTGCCTTGTGCTTACATCAACTCGGTTGCTCCTCTAAACAACATCACCAACTAGACAAACCTGGAGTCAGGCCCTTCAGCCTCTCTATTTTCAGACCTGTGGGCTTTTAAGAGTACATTTTCAACACCAAGAGGCGGTTACGGATGCCAGTGCCCATTTTACCATCTGACGTACTACAATTATCATAATTTTAAAGGCTTTTGTTCAGATTTCAGACCTTCCCCTCAACTGTAGGAGGTGTATTTTCGGGTTAATCAACAGAAACATACTTGACCATACTGTATGAAACACACAGCAGAAGAAGCACAGTACAGCCTTTGGTGTCCCACAGGGCTCTATCCTTGGACCCAGTGCATTCCTCAGTCCTGTTATCCCTCTCTAGTCGGACTCTTTAATGGTGGTGGAGTTTGTAGCTTCAACTCTAGTTGATAGCTGAAGTTTGTTTTTTGATATCATTCAATTTTTGACGGATTAAAGGTGCTGTCTTGTGACCCTTCCTGTGTTTGGAAAATGACTCCTCTCTTACCCTCAGCTGCCTTTTGTAGAAGGTCTTTTTCACAATAATATCCTCATGATTACTCATTTGCAGTTCTGTTTCCTCCCACTTGAACCCAAACTCTCTCTCTGTCGACTCAGATGGCTGCCATTGGGGATGCTGTCTGCTGATTAACAGACCATAGCACAATTGTAGCACCTCTGCACTGATGAAGGAGCCACTTGATTGGTGTTTGGAAGAGCTCATAGAGAAGGGCACTTGTTAATGATCCTCAAGAGAGTAACAAAATGGACGTTTACTAATATGAAAGTTTTGGAAATTCTAATTTCAAATGTGAGTCATTATTTTTCTCACCAAGCACATGAAGAACCAATTCAAAGCTTAGAACATTCTTTATATTATTTGTTCTTTATCAGTTAATGCGCAAGAAAAAAAGAAAAAGAAAAGAAAAAAAGAAAAACAGAGAGTAATGACACAAGTCCAGCTGGTCAATACGACCTTCAAACTAAAACAAAACATTGGACTTAAACACGTGAGACTGCTGTTCATTTCCTGTTTCAAACCTTTGTTTCTTTTAACCACAAGGGTTATGTATTTATTTATCGTGTCACCATGACGGCATGAACTGCAAGATTTAACGCCAAAACTAACAGAGTTGTTTTTGTGCCTAAACCAAAACGAAACCTTCACCATAGCACTGTCATGTCATAAAATAGGTAGTTATTTATTTTTCAGCAGTGATTCAGGAAACTCTCCTTCTGGCTAATGGGGTAGGATGGTCGTCTAGGTCAGATGACACATTTGCTTCTCTGCCAAGAGTAGGATAAAACTAGAGGGTTGATGCCATGGCTAAACAGGTGACAAAGTCCACCCACCAGCCTCCAAAGCTCACTAATTAAAATGTCATAACTTGTTTGTGAAATCCAAACTAGAAAGTGTGTAAGAAGAATGTCATTGTTGGCAACCTTTCCTCGTCCTTGTATTTAATGAAAACAACAACAAAGAAATAAAGAAACCATAATGAGTAGTGATGCAATTACTCTGAATCAAAAGTACAATAGTTCAAAAGCTAATTTCTTACCTGAATTTCTTCTCCTTAGGCATTTGTTGCAGTGCGTTTACAACCCCACCACTCTGACGCCATGTCATGGTTGGACAGAAATGACTGGCGTAGCTTGAAACCTTATGGGAGCTAAAGACATTTTTCCACTCAGTCAAACAGGAATATTGACACGACTGTTTTTCACACCGTGCATGTTAACAGGTTCATTAAATGTATTCCAGGACAGATGAAGGCGATAATTTGCTGATTGGACGCATGTAAAAATTCGATTTGGAAAGTCTTGCACACGTATGAACACACACACAAATATCTAAATATATGACATTCAAATTTTATAGTTGTAATTAGTGTTGTCCCCGTCTTTGAAAAGATCAACATCTCTCTGGAGCTGATTGAAAGAGCGTGTACTGTTAAAAAAGCCATCTGTGGCAGCCGCCCAGCTCCTGCTGTGCTTTGAAAGCCTGTTCCCATTCACTGAGACATATCAGCCAGTGACGGGCTGGGAAGAAAACCTGTCAAAGGATATACTTTGCACAGCACTCAGCACCAAATAAATCACAGAGAATGGCAGATTTCTGCAAACACTTTCCTTGACCAGTCTGTACTTTTCTACCCGTGTAAATGTGCAATAGGTAAGAAGATTTTTAAAGATCTAACTGTGTTTGTATATTTGAGGTCTAGTGATGATTTTCATTCCTCATTGAAGTTGATGTTGACTTTGCTTTACAGACAATGGTGCCGAAGTGCACAATATAGTAAAGACAGTTTGACATTTTGGTCAATATGATTATTTGCTTTCTTGCAGAGAGTTCCCACTCAATACCACTCATGTCTACACAATAAATAGAAAGCTATACACTGCAGGCAATAAGCTTAGCAAAGCATAAAGAAACCATGAAATAAAGTAAACACGGCAGCATAAATATACTTCATTGACAGTAAAGTTACTAACTTTAAAAATAGACTTGTGTAATCTTAACTGTTAGGGAGTTTAATATAAAGGAAAGTAGCAAAACTTTCTTTTATTATGTTGATTTGTCAAAAGTTATGACCTTTTCTTCATTATTTAATTACTCAGTGTCTAATGAGGGAGCTTGTACATAAACAGCTTAGCTCTAGAGTGATGACATTTAGCAGCAAGAGCGCAGCAGGGGTTGTAGCCTTGCGCTGCTGTCAGGTGAAAATCAGGAAAGCTTCTGTGACGTACGTGTTGTCTTCAGTCGGGGGGATTACGTGGGCCTCCGTAGGCCGAGAAACCATTTGAATCCAATTCAAAAACCCTGCGCACCATTTTTCCCCAAAAAAAAGAAAAAGAAAAAAAAATCAACAACAAACAGCATCTTTCTATAAACAGGACCGATTTTCTTAATTCCTTAAAAGTTGCCATTTTTGAATATACCATGCATTATCAAATTTACCTTTTGCTAATGCTTAGCTCACCTGGAGCATACTACTGGGTAACATGGTGCCAGGTTGGAGGAGCAACACATCCATGTCATGGGATTACACTGATCTACTTTAAAAATGGTAACTGTAATCACTGTAAAAATAGCTCAGTAATCATATAAGTAGTTGACAAAAATAATAACTGTTGGATTAGAGATAGTCAGATCATAGAGGGGGATATTTAGCAGAACATAAAATAACAGAAAGGCCAATACTGTGCAGTTAACATGAACAGAAGTATGCCCAAGGTGCCCAACAATGGCTACCTGTAGGTTTTGTTCCCATTCTGGCCTAATATTTTGATCTAATTGCAAATTAATTATGCAGATTAAATGCAGATTAAATTAATTTGTAGTGCTTATGTTTACAAACTAAGCAGTGTTCATTTCAGGCCTGTAAGACTGTTTAAAACCATGTGAACCTAAATCTCATTTTCATCTGCTTGTATCTGACATAGCAGACGGATTACAAGTCCGCGTCGACAGTGCTTTCACCATGCGTTAGTACTTATGATGCAATGTCCGAGACCCCCTCCTCAAAGACAGAGTGATGGTGGAACACGGTCCCTCCATCCCAAACACATGTCGGGTAGTGTTCATTAGTCCCACCGTTCTGAGAGGTTCATAAATCACAGCCATCTGGAACGCTCTCTGTGCTGCAAAGCGGCACGCTCTGTGCACACCCACCCACCCACCAACCCTGTGGTGCTGGCAAACAGCCAATCAGACAGCAAAGCCCGTAGTGGCACATCATGGCTGAGCCAGGCTGGGAGCAACACCACAGACAACCTTCATTCAAACTTTCATTTTGCTACAGACACTGCGGTTACACTGTGGTTCCACCGCATCTGATAGAGAAGCTGATTCAGAGGGAATGCGGCGTAAAACTCGAGCACAATGCTGATTTTTAATCACATACAAACCAAGACTGATGTCATTTGTAAAGGCTAACAAGGTTTAACTCCAGAACTCCAAACAGAAATGGGGTTAAATTCCACTTTGAGTGCCTCATTTAACCAACATTGTCTGCCACTGAATTGAATCATGTCACTGCAGTTTTTAACAACAGTCACTCATTTTTCCTCAAGCTGGAGATTTTTTTCAAGGATTGGTTTCACATGTTTTCAAGTATCTCAGTACAGCACTCACAAGCTAGCATGTAGATTGAAAGAGCTCTTGAAAATTCATGAAGAGATTCCTTGGGGGAGGGGCAAAAAATCCATGGTCTTGTTTTTCTGCAAATATGCCCTCTAAAGTTCAGCTTTAGCAGCAGCCTGAATTTTTTTTTTTTTGACAGAAGTGATTTGGAAATTGCGGCATTGCTTTATGTTACAGGTCCAGTATTTCCCATCTGACTTCCTGGAAACTGTCCTCATCATTTCCTTAAAACTGTGAATTACCAAGAACTTTCCAAGAAAAGTGATGTGCTAATTATAAGGCAAGTGGAAGAAGAGTTTCTATGTGAAAAAAAAAAAAACGAACAACTTTTAGCTAACACATTCTAGATCATTAAACTTGAATATTAATTTATGCTTCACATTAGCTGAATTGCACACTTACCTGTAGTTTTCAGCTGCTGCCACTAACCTCAGCTGACTTAAAGTTTGCTTATTTGCACTTAAGCATGTAGTTGTTCTTCATTTGATCTTAGCAGCAGCACATGGACAAATCTACATAAAATCATATGACATGGTCAACTGATTAATCCATTACCTTATTTGTAGTGGAATTAGCACCAGCATGTGGCAGCAGTTGTCTGTTATTAGTTCAAGGAGTGGGAATAAATTATGGTAATTTTATTTTCGATGTCACTTTTTAAAAGCTGGATTTAGAAATGTCTGTGTTTGCGAGCCTTCTGATTTTACGCGTACGACACTGAAAGCGTGCGCGCGTGTGTGTTTGTGTGTGTTGGTGTGGCATGCATATATTCAGCTCAACACCTGTAGCTCCCGCCGAGCATGAAATGGCTTATTTGCTCGCGGAGACTCAGCCCCGGTGTTTGTTATGTGCTTTGCATGTTTTGAGCACCGAGCTTATCATTTAGCAAACAGAGCACAGCTATCGAACAGTTAGCCACACACACACACACACACACACACACACACACACACACACACACACACTACACACAAAGACAGTTTAACAAACACTTATTGAGTCTGCTGGGTGTAATATACCCTTGATACATCTTGCTCTGTTGACATTTCTCTGTTGTCACATTATCTGCTGATCCACAAGCCAAACTACAAAGAGGATATCAAAGAGGGGGGGGGGGACAATTTGAGTATTAAGACTTTAGCTGAGCAATGCTGAAAGTTCTCATTTGATCTGACATATTTGTATTGCCCCAGTTCATCTGGATGCTATTAAACTGAGTGAAACTTACAAAAGGAGAATGGTGCAGCAGCAAGACAGAAAGAGACATTTTCAGCCACCAGCAAAAAAAAAACCCCCACCCCCCC
>NW_019525485.1:4815599-4852218 GCF_002814215.2 Seriola lalandi dorsalis | reverse complement strand
AACAGGGGAGAGAGGAGAGATGTTGTTTTCTTTTCACTCAGGCGGCGTGTTACCCCCAGCGTTCTCCCCCCTCCTCTGCCCACCTGTGCCCTCCCCAGCCCTTCCTGCAGCACAATAACAATCTACCCATCTGTTGTAATCAAACTTTTCTCCTCTTCCCCCTCTTCTTCCCCTCTTGTTCATCATTCTTCTGTGTCCTTCTCCTTCTCCTTTGCACCGTCCTCTCCTCTCCTCTTTTTTTATTCTCCTGTCCCCCCCCACCACCCTCCCCCGCCTCAATCACAGCCTCATTGTCCCTTCCATCTTCCTCATTATCCCCCCCCACCCACCTGCCTCTTCTCCGCTTCCCGCCTCCCGTCGCCAGCAGAACTCCAGCGGCACTATTATTGATCAGCTTAATCGGAGGCGTTAGAATGCAATTCCACCTGTCTTCTCTGCTTCATAGCTCCGTGGGCTATTCGATAACGTTTAGATGCTCGGATGCAGATGTGGCTGTGTTGGTTGTCAATGACAAAAAGGGAGGGAGAGGGGAGGGACGGTGCTAATGATGAGCCGCTGCCTTCAGTCTTTCTCTTCGCCATCTGTCAAAAACCAAATCTCTCTTTCTCCTTTTGCCTCTTTCTAGTTTTCCCCTCCTCAGTCTGTTTTCTCTCCCGCGCCTTTGTCTTATTTGCCCATCTGAGTTAGTAGTTAATAGTGTATATATCCCTGATCCCCCTTTTTTTTCCTCTTCATTTCCGTCTTTCTCTCGCCTCCTTTCTGTTACATACAAATATTCCATGTCTCATTGTGGCTGAGAGGGGATATTTTGAACAGACTGAATCCTGTATTGATATTCAAATAATCCTCCTCCGGGAGATAAAGAGGCCATTGTCTCTCATCCTTGATGTGTAAACTATAATTCCCATTTTCTCTACATCTCGCATGCATGAAATAAATCCCAGACTGGCTGGGGAGAATCTAGTCGTGGGGAAGTGTTTTCCGATCCATCAGCAACTTTTGTGCGGGTACCCTTGAGCAACACAATAATCCCCAGATTTAATCCCCAGTTTTGCACAGTGCCCAACAGTACAAGATTAACAGTGTTTTTGGGCAGCTCACAGGTATGAAAGCATGTTATTTTCCACTATCACCTTGCGATACATTTGCACTAACCAGCATCTGGGAGCTGACCAGTAGAGCCACAGTCTGCTCCACACTGAGCCGGTCAGGAAATTAAAAGAAGAAGCTTCACTGATTCACGGCTCCTTCGGTTGCCTACATGTGTTCTCAAACTGTGATATTCACGATGTTAAAGATTCTCATCATTTCCCCCATCTTCCCTCAGTGTGCTTTATCTACTTTATACAATTTTCATATTTTGACAACTCCCAGTATGGCCCATGTGATCGCATGAATAGAGAAGGTGAGTAGGAGTTAAGTCTTCAAGGCTACATTGTACTCTGGTGTTTCTGAAGGTTTTTCGTCAGCGGAGAGAATCTCGTCTTCCCTTTGGCACCAGCGGATGTATAGATTTATAGATGAAAAAGGATTTTTCGCTGAGGTGCAATCGACACATGAATACCCAGGAGCTCATTGTTTATCGAGCGTTCGCCTCTGTAAGGGATCACCAGGAAACTTTACCCTCCGAGCAACTAATGGCCAGGTTTGCCAAGAAAATCACGCAGTACAATGTATGTGTTATGGTTTTGCATTAATTTGCAGCTGCAGTGCCTGAATTCAGTACCTGGTTTACAAAGGCAGCAGCTCATTCATTCACACTGTCTCTAGCTTTTTGTGACATTGGTAGGAATGTGTAAATTCAATTCTGTCCCTACTACCAAGGTCTCACGAGTACATTGAATGTGTCTTGGTAGGATGCGTCACATCTACACCTGAGAAAATGGCGGCAAATTTTGTACTGTAACGCATCACGGGGTTGCTGCCTGCTAAGCAGTAATGGAATGAGTGAAATGGTTGTTAAACATTCGGGACATGTAAATGTGCCCTTTCAATTCCAGTACTTCTCAGGTACTGACACCGAAGCTGTTGCTGTTTTACAAAAAATATCCAGCGACATCAGACACATCTTACATCTTACAGTTTGATATTATTGATATAGATTATTAATTGGCTTAACTCTGTATTTTTCTTCAGTATTTTTCAATATAGACCGTAAAACCTGAGCAATTGAACGCTGAAGCCCACTCTATTCTCCAGTTTGAGTCACAGCGGGGGGCTTTTTAACTTTTGATTTAAAAAAGATCAGCAGGCAACCCTCTGCAGAGCTTACTGTACTCGGCTCGGCGGGAGGGCCGGTCGGCGGGCTGAGTCCTCGCCGTGCGAAAAGAAACAGGTGTGTCAGCTTTCGACGAGCCTCACTTTGAGTATAATTCATATGAATGCCTCTGAGAAGGCCCTGTCTGCTTGCATCAAAGCACACAAGGGCTCTTGTTGTCTCGCTGCCTCTGGTGATTAGTCTGGCTCACTCGCTTTCACCGACGCTTACCAACTGGTTGAATCCTGCAGTGGGAACTGTATGTTTTACTAGACTGTGGTGTTAATGGTCTGAACTGGTCCCCAGGGGAGTGATTAATGACTTACCGCTCCTCAAAGCTTTTGGATTCCTTAGATAAGATATAGTGGGTGCTACCCGCCTTTTTACTCAACTCGGCTTCATGTTACATCAACACACAGTAAAGGCACAACTCATAAATAATTGTCACGTAAACAAGCAATCATTTTCAGGAATTTGTACTGTACTATGACTGTATGAAGATAAAAGTGAGTCTATGAAGAGTTATAAAGAAGAGTTATAAAGAGCAGTAGAAAGATGATACCTGGAATAAAGATACTATCTATACAAAGTGTGTGGCAGCTATAAGAGATCAGTTGATCGTAATGGAATTTCTCAACTGTTATGATTTTTCGAGTTAATCAAAGTACAGACATAGAAACCTTTAACATATTCTCCCCTATGAATCAGTGGCAACATTTTGACACCAGTGCTTTGCTCTGTTGTTCCTTCCAAAAGATTCCCTTTTATTGTTTCCTTATTATTGTAACTTAAACTCTTCTTTTTTGTCTCTTTGATTTCACACCCTCACTTTTCTACCTCACATTTCTTCTTGGCAGGCAGGCAGGCAGGCGGCAGTGGTGCAGCAGATTGTCCTTGAACCTGCCGTTCTTCTCAGATCATTTGAACTCCTTTCACATTTCGTTACTCCCAAAGAAAAGCACTTCCACTCGCTAGTTCTCATCTCAGTGACTTAAAAAAAAAAGAAAAAAAAAGAAAGAAAGAAAGACCCTTGTCGGGGGAATTTTGACCGAGCTCTCATCCTCTGTTACAACTGTGCCCTCCTTCACACTGGCACTGTAACACACAGTGACACTGTTGCTGCTCTTTATAACTGCCTTCTACTACTGTCAGCCACTTGACTATTCCCCCTGGTGCCAAGTGGGGTGCAGTATCTTGCTCAAGGGCACCTCTACGGAAGATGTTCAGAGAGCGGAAAGCCTTTCTCACTCAATTTCCCCACATAGATTTTTCCCAGCTGGTCTGAGACTGAAAAAGCCGACCTTGGCATAACAAGCTCAATGCTGAACCTCCAGGCCACTGTCCCACTGTCTCACTGTACCACTGTCCCAAGACTGTAACTACAAGGTTCAGAGGAAGGACGACACTTGGTGTGTGTGTGTGTGTGTGTGTGTGTGTGTGTGTGTGTGTGTGTGTGTGTGTGTGTATAAATGTGTGTGTGTGGACTCTGTTTAAACATGTCTTTCCACTTGCCATTACAGCTCCATTGCCTTTTTTTCGTGTTCATATTTTGGGATAAAGATGTTTGCGGTGTGAGTCTTTCATATCCTCCACGCCACAGTGGAGTGGATGATAACACTGACCTTGGAGTAAACAAACGTTTTGTTGACACTGGATTTGAGGGGGAATAGCTGTTTCCAAGGTAACAACTAATGGAAATCCAAATAAATTACTATTCCCCTGCATAGATTTTCCTTGACGGTTAGAGTAGAGGAATAAAGGTTACATATTGTGTGTTATCCAGAAATACTCAATGGATATTGTGCTATTGTGTCAGATTGATGGTTGTTTAGAGGTGTATTGTGGAAGTTTTACCATTTTAACATGTAAAATAACATTATGGTGGATAAATTTTAGTGCTGAAAATATCTGATTATTTGATTAGTCAATGCCAACAATTTTGTTAATAGATTAAAAATTTTAGTTACATTTTATAAGAGTATTTGGGGGGGGCACTTTTTATGCCTTCATTTGATAGGAAAAGTGGAGAGACACAGGAAATACGGGAGAGAGACGTGCAGTAAAGTGCCATTGTGTCAGTTTGAGAGCTGTGGAATAATCTATTGTTAATATTATAAAGGGAATATCTTCAGATTTTTGGCTGTTGAAGAAATATATGTAAATTGAAATGATCCCACTAGCCACATCGTGCCACATCAGCGGCACCATACAAACAGGAGTCGTAGTCATGATACAGTAGCTGAGATGTGCCAATTCAAGGAGTAAATGTGGTAAAATTGCTACTTTTCTGCGGAGTTGATTTGTGTCAAGATGCTGGCTACAGTGTCCTGAGAAATTAAATGCTTGCGTCCTATAGAAAAAGAACGGCGGGAATGCATCGCCTTCAGTATGTCACCAATGTTCACTGGTCCAAGAAAAGGTAAAATAAAGGTAACGTTACTGTAACGTAGTTAAACGACCACAGTTTGTGACACATGCAGTATGTGGTCGAGCAATGTCTGAAGTCAAGTCCAGATAAACTCTTAGGATCTAAATAAATCTTGCAGGTGCCACGTTTTTTAGTTTAAAGTGTCACATTTCTCCAAAAAGACAGCACTTCGGAGGCCTTTAAATGCATATAGATGCATACAAACATATTCCCATTTAGTAAAAGTCAGGCTGACACAGGAGAAGTGGATGAAATACAGCAAGGGGGGGAGGGAAGGATATGATATATTTCTTACAGATTTCTTTTGAATTCTTCCCGGTTTTCTTCTCACCTACCATGACACATGTCAGTTTGTCTCTCTGTTTGATCAGTCTCCCTGTTGTTTCATTGCCTGGCCCCCTCCAGGGCCCCGGCAGGTTGAAGATCACATGTCTTTGGCCCAGCTGGACGTTTCTCCGCCCTGGGCCAGCCAGGAGGCAGACTGGAGGGGGAGCTGTCCAGCTGCCAGTGCTGAATCGCCCTAGCACACGGTTTCTAGCAGCGGCGCTGTCTGTGGTGCTGAAACGCAGCTCCCTTACCCTCAAGAGACAGAGCGGGGAGCAGCTAGGCTCCCTGCGCCCGGCTCTGCCTGGCCTTGTCAGTGAAGACGGCAGATGGGAACGGAGGCGGATGTTCTGTGATGCTATTTTCATGTAACTGTGTGGATGACATGAGCAACACAAGCGCAATCTCTCTTATTTTTTTTGCATGTGGCGTGTCTTTCTCTGTCAAATGATGGAGGCAAGGAGCATAGAGGGGTGAAAAAAAAAAGCAACAGGAAATGTGTGACTCTGACAGGAATACAGCATTTCAAGGCAGGCAGGTGAAACGGGTAAGAAAATGTGTACCGCTGGTTGTCTGTGCCTGAACAGAGCGACTCAGGAGTCAGTGACACATGCGGCACCAGAACACCTCTCTCACAGCCAGAGCACACCCATTTGTGTCCTGAGCCAAGAATATGTGCGCGCGCGTGTGTGTGTGTGTAGAGACAAGGAAAGAGAAATGGTGTTTATCTCCAGTAGAGTAGTGTGTGTAGTTCCTAGGTTATAAAGACAAAAAAGAAAGGCTTAAAGAGGTGAGTCACAGTGTGGCGCTGTGTCCTCAGTTTGACACCACAGCCCACTGCCGTCATATCTGATCTCTCCAGTGAAAGGTTTTAACCTTGTGACATGCTGTCAGAAAAACTGAGGGGACATTTCAGTGCTGTGCACCTTTTGAGCTTGTCTCCTCGGAAGTGTAACTCTGAAAAGGATTGTTGAGTGTTCTAGGAAGAGAACTGAGTAGTTTTATTCTGGTTTTATAAGTACTGGGAGCAGAAATTGTCTCGTGAAAAGTGCTAGTGAAAATCAATAGGCATGAAACAGCTTTACAGTAAGTTTCCCACTGTATCACAACTTGGGTAACTAAGGAGACGAACATAATTTGTCCTAATTTGTCCAGGATGTGGGTTGTAGCCACACTGACTTTCTTCAGCTCTGCAAACAAAAGTTGCTTGAGTGGACTAAAACATCTCGTAGTTCTAGTTTCTAATGGATCAAACTGGCTCCTTGAAACCCGAGCTTTCGTTTTTTACAAGACATGCATTCCATGTGTAATCCCTCATGTCATTTAGACTGCTGAAAAGAAGAAAAGGCTGCCATGAGGAAGAGAGAATGACAGATTAACCCCCTGCTGGTAATCAAACCCTGCTAACACACAGGATACCATTAGCATTGACTTTGATTTACTTTGAACCACCACGAGTTTGTAGCAGAAATCAGTTATTTATAGACACAAGCACTTAGATTTGTACAAATCGCAACCACAGCCACTTTGTGTTGTGTCATCGCGTTGCCACAGCGTCAGCAAAACATCATTTTCAGATGTATTTCCGTCTTCAAGGAAAACGTCAAAGCTGTGTAATCGGCTCAGCCTGTTTGATTCGACTCATCTTTTTTTCCCTCCCTCTGCCAGAATCAAAAGTCGCTCTGATTACCATAATCATACAAATCTGACAAGATGTTTAATCAAGATCAAACGGGGAAGAGATTAGTGTTTTCATTCAGATGTTAGTCTTTTACACTTAATGTGTGGATGCGTTTGGCGGCAGAGGTAATCCATGAAAAATTGGTGTTGCCGAGCTGTTTAACGCTGCAGAAGTCCTCAGAAAAGCCGCGCACACATGCGTAACACTTGCTCACGCATGCACCTGATACACACAAACACACTCTGGATGCTAATACACACTCACGAGAACCCACAAACTCAAGCACGCAAAATATTTCTTCAAACTGTGAAAGGAGAGGACACAAAAAAATAAATAAATAAAGGGGGAAATTTGTGTGGACTATCAGAGAAAAGACTAAGGGAGAGCTGCGTAGGATTTCATTAATATTAAAGTTCTTGTTTGAATGTTTAATTATAAGGCTCAGTGGTTTCTAAGCTCGTAACTTTCAAATGGAATCTGGCAGTTGAGTCCGGCAGAGCACACACAAAGCACAATTTATGTTGGTCAATACAACTTTATACGGATGCAATAAATGTCAGAGACAGGCGCAACTCTCACTTTAGCAATGAAACGCAACCCTTTTAATCATTTTGATTTTATGAGGATTATTTCATTGCGTCTTATCATAAAGCAGCAGAGTGATCTGTGGCATTTATTTTAAGAATGACAGCCCCCTGCTGGTGTTGATATACATGAAAGCAGCTTGTTAAAGTTGCAGAAACATGCAACAAACAACAAAAAGCGGCTGTAAAAAAAAAAAAAAAAAGAAAATGGCTCATCAATCAGTGTCATCATGTTGGATAAAAGGACTCCAGCTGTGATGTGATGCCCTGTGATTACAAATGTCTTTTTCCAAAGCTTCAAGCCATTTCTTTGTAATTCTACCTAATTATTCTTCACTCTTTCATGTTCAGCATGAAAATCTGATGATCTTCACTGGCAAAGCGTCTTGACGTCACCATTTGAGTTTCAGACGCTTTTTTACTGTGGCAGATATTAAACCATTGAGCCATGAAGTCTTCTCTTTCATTGCATCCTCATCTCTATTTCCTGTTTTATTGCATTTGAGAAAAAAAAAAAAAAAAAACAACACACTGAGCAAATAACTGAGTCCCCAGTGGCAGCACTGAATCAACCGGTCTTCACTGACTCCACAGTGAAAGAGGAAAAAAGCACCAGCCTCTTAAGAAGGCAACGAGCTAATAAAGACCATATTCTGGGAAGTAAAAGCAGACTGAAGAGTCGCGAGAGAACAAACAACCAGTAAATTCCACTTGAAAGACGAGAAGCTGCATCAAGTGTGTTGTTTACTGACAAAATAGTGAGGGAGGAAAAAACAGGTGCTCTTCTTCATATCATTCCTCCAAGAAGATGTTTTCACGCTCGCCCCTTTATGTTTGTAGCAGAAGTAATTGCTGGCATCTTTTGCTCAGTTTGAGTTTTGCACCTTGAGGGGCTTACGCAGGGATCCTCTGTTAAACAGGCCTGACCTCCGTCTGTCCCTTTTTGTGCACAAACTCTTGTGTTGTTCTCTTCTCGCCCCCCTTCCCACTTGAAGCCTCCCCATCCCCTCCTCATCCACCTCCTCCTCCTCCTGCGCCGCGCCTGCTGGAGTGTGTGGAGAGCTGCTACAGGAAGGCAAAGTGTCGGAGTCAAACACGGCGCTAACCTTGGCCGGCTCAAGGGCAGGCACTCGCACTCAACCGAGCTTAAACACCTGCATGTGATCGCCAGGGATAGCCACCCACCCCCCCACATGCACACTCTCCCCACCTCCACCACCACTCTCACTCCAAGCCCTCACATGTCCTCCCTCTCCCTCTCTACAGCGCGTCATTAGCATATACGAAGACAGGCGTAGTTCAGGGATGCAAATGAGGCCGAGCGCGGGCATGCATATTTATTTGGCTCCTGAGGCCGGGGCCGATGCTGATGGGGAGAGTTTGCACGCTGACCCTGGAGTGGTGCTCAATTTTTACATTAACCCAGAGACACCCACTCGTAAACACCGCTGTGTAGAGGGGGGGAGCGGGCCTCTCAGTGCCGCATGTGATTTGTGACCCCAATTACCTATTCACTTTGGTGCTCCAGTTGCGCCTCATGAGAGGTTACTCATGTTTGTGTGGTTGGTGGCATCGTCAAAAGATGTTGTGGGCGAAACTGCGTGTCACTCGTTTGACACCGCTTCCCTTTTTGTTGGTGAATAACACAGTCTGTGCGCTTGTGATCTGTAAAACAGGACTTTGTCTACGTGCAGCAGTGAGCTCCAGTCACTTAGTGGAATTATCTTTATTTCTGATGCGATTGAATGGTAACCAAAAGATCATTTGTTTTGTTTTTTTCCTGGTGCCCTTTTTAAAAGCAATGAGGGCTCAGTGCACTGCATCTTAACAAAACACATTTAAAAATGATTTTAAAAAATCCTCACTGGTACCAAAAAACTGCAAAGAGATAAAATCAGGCCAATTTGACAACACATGCAAGCAGATACAGAAACATTTTTATTTATGTTCTCTTTGCAGCGCATTCTTTCGATCCCTATACAAGTCCTAGGACAGTCGGTGTGAACTGATCCTGAGTCAGATCTGATACTTATATTTACTGAAATGCTGATTAAATACATATCTGACACATTGAAATAACAGCTGAAGCCTACATAATTTCCTGCCTCATTTTTCACAAGCTACTTCATCCAAATACTGATGGTTCAGGTACAAAACTATAAAATTTATAAGCCTGAATAATTGATATGATGAATAAAACTTTAACTTGGAGAGTGTGAGGACCGAAGTCGACACGACACTAGGACGCTAAAGAGAAGATGTCTCACTGTGTCGGAGTCGGTGGAACTGCAAAAGACACTCACGCGCAGTGGTGTTTCAGAGTGGAGCTTCCTCTCTCATAAATGATCTTTGGCCCGTCAAAACTGACCGAAGCGTTCAGTGAGGAGTTCATTTCAGGATCAGATTTTTGATAGTGTTACCTGTATTTGCATTGCATTTCTGTATTTCTTCTTCTTCAAATTTTCTTCCATCATTTGCTTGGTTTTTTTTTGTTTTTTTATCAGCTTTTTGATCCCTCGGGGCTTCCATACTTCCCTTGTGCACTTCAGTTTGAGATGAAGTTCACAACGGAGTCACCGGCAGCAGGCAAAAAGACAACGGACACTTGTCATCTAGTGTGATGTAGAGGGTAGTTGGCATTTGAAAACGGAAGGAGAAAAAAAAAAAAAAATAGTAATAAAAAATCATAGCCGACTGGGTTTGCAGACTCTGCCAACCTCAACACTCAGGCCTGTTATACCATTCATCTGTTTCTCCATTCAGCTGCTGTCAAGTGAGTGAGCTAGTTCTGCTTCTCTCAAGTGAATTTCTAGACAGCGAGGCATTGTGTGCTGCTAGCCTTCGGTGACAAAGCATGGGGCGACACCCACCACATCGGGACTCAAAAGAAGTAAGAAGAAGGGACTTGAATAGACGGAATTGGTTGAAAGGTTTTTCGAGCAGGCACAGAACTATCTCATGTGGTGTGTGTGATTTAATGAAAAAAAAAAAATGAAAAGGGTCAGATGTAGATGGAGCTGTAGCACTGGATTTTCTCTTTATATTTAATGAGTGAACACTCTCAACCAATGCACCTTTACATAAGGGCAGGATAATGGAGGAGTGGATGTTTGCTCCATCACCATCTGAATCCCGACGAGCGCTGCAGCAGGAGATAAAAGCAGCAGCTCAGGAAACAGCGGAATCACTGCTGTGAGCAAGACAAATAATCACAATTTTTACAATATTTCGCTAAGCAAATTGTGACGAGTGAAGGAGCAAGAAGCAGACTGAAAGCAAGCACACTGTTCATAATGGTATAATGGCGCAAACATAATAATACATGATGTACACCCCCCTGTTTTTCGTTTGAGTGGATGTCACTGAGATTCTTCTTCTTTACTTGTTCATCCATCTTTTGGCTCATAAAGATGGATTAAGATTTTAAGTGGCGGCTTCCACTGATGTAGTTCCACTTGGGAGGAGTAAAAAAATGTATGTGTTATGGAAAGCCAGGTGCATTTACTTTTTCAACATCTGGCTAGATTGCATCTCAAACCACCAATATCGGACAGCTATCCGATCCACCTGAGACCCACGAGGTGGCCAGGTCTGCATGGGGTAGCAATAACTTTTGTCAGACAGAGTATATTATCTTTGCGTGGTTCTATTATTTTTAGCATTATGTAAATACCTCGGTGGCACCTTCAGCGACTCAGCAGCTAACCTAGAAAAAAACAACATGGACGTGGCAGCAAGGCAAATTCTTCCCTTCCTTCCTTTCCTCTAACATCAAATGTTTCAGTGTCCTCAATTTCACCAGATTTTAAAAAAATTCAACCGCTTGCAAATGCATCACTGCATAAATAAGATATGAGCATGGACAGACTATGAAAAAATGGGGCCCCCGGGCACAGACAGGTAAAAGGTTCCCCACTCCTCCTATATGGAGCCCCTGGACTTGAAAGTTTGTGTCACTTTATGGTCATTTTGTGTGTTTTTATGATAATTTTTCATCTTTGTGTCATGCTTTTGCCTCTCTTTTTGGTCATTTTATGCCCCTCTGTGGCCACTTTTCATGTCTTTGTAGTGGCGGGTCTTTTTTTATGGTTGTTTTGCCTCTTTGGGATCATTTTTCATCTCTGTGAGGTGGATTTTGTTTCTTTTAACTGACCAATCTTTGTCTTTGGAAGCAAGAAATATTAGCAGCCACTTCATGCAGGGCCGCCGAACCTTTCCGGCCTGTGGGCCTGTGCCTGGTATCCCTGTTAGTTATTCATCCATGCATATGAATGACTAATTGTTCAATATAATGAATTACCTCCTGTATCTCAAGTATGCAAGTTAGGTTTCATGGTGATGCTACAGAAATGAAAAGAAATCAGCAACTGCCTGAAAAGATATGCTTTTGAAAAAAAAAAAAAAACATTTACATGATTCATAATGAATTGGGATCGTACTCCTTTACAACCATCTTTTGGATCACCTTATTAATAAGATGCATCATTATAGGCCTGCTTACTGTTTCTCTTGTGTACAGTGCAGAGCTGCAGGGCTCTGCTCCATTTTTGTGGTGCACTGTCGCTGCATGTGGGCTGCTGTGGCCGTTTGATTGAAGGCTCGGGGAAAGAGTTTGGTGAGAGGACAGATACATCAGTGCCTCGGTGGAGCTCTGACAGGCCTGTGACTGCTATAAATGTACGGCGGAAAATCCTTGTTAGTCACGCAATGGCGCGCAAGATGATAAACAGTCGGACGTGCAAATCACCAAAGTGTGAGGGATACACGCTTTTACTGTACCGTAGGTGACTGCGGTAGTGACACGCCCTAATGCAGATATGTAACATTGCACACGCGCGCGCACACACACACTCGGATAGAGGCATCTGTACTCAACAAAGAGAAATTCCATCCCTGCCCAGCGGCGTCCATTAACCATCCATCAGAAAGAAATCACCGGCACTGTGATAAATCAAGCCAACAAAATCCATGCAGCCATACGGTCCCTGTGCCCTCACAGTATGACATGTAGGATATTATTATTACCCCTAAGCCCCGGCGTTGGTCTGAAAGGCCTTTCAGGTGCATGGCCAGCATGGAGGAGAGGCGTGCTCGCTCCGAGGCCAAGGTGAAGCCGGCGCCGAGCAGGGCGTCACACGTATGCTCGGCCAAGGTGACTTCAAGACCGCGGACAGGCAAAGGCAGAGCACACAGCTGATTTTCCACATCACAGATGATCTGTGCAGCTGTAATACTCTCCTGCTCGTTAAGTTTCGTCAGACTGGACGGCCTCGGGCCAAAGACGGCGAGCATGTCCGGTGAGATGGACTGAGTGGGTGTTTGTCTCAAAGACATTGATATTAAAGCCTCAGTTTGAAGGTTTTTGTGCTTGTTTGCCAATTTTTTTGAGCTTATAGATTTGACCTACGACCTCCCTGCTGGTGGCTAACATTTATTTTCTCCCAAATTCTGTATATTTAATCTAAAAACTTAGAACTGTTTCATGGATCATTTTTTAATGAAACCGATCTGTTATCTAGCAGCCTGAGGCAGTTTGGAAATAAATGTGACAGCAACACGAACTTGCTAGCTGTAAGCATTTCACAAGCACACATCAACAGAGGATCAGTGTTCGGACTGTTGCACTTTTATTTAGAGTTTGGACTCCAAACCTACTTAGCTTTAATTGTATCTTAGTTGTGTGTTTGAGATTTGGGCGAGGCAAGCTAGACATTTCTGATTCAGCATTCTCGTTGTCAGGTTGAGCACTTCAAGGACCTGAACGTTTAAGCCTTGCGAGCTAAAAAGTTGTGTTTCAAAGCTCATTCTTGACCTCGTAAAGAAAAGACTTGGTTTGTCGGCTGCTGCTTCAGAGATGGAGAATGAACTGTGATTTCATTGTTTTTCACATTGTCATTTGTTTAAAGTTTAAATAAGAATATTAGTTATATTGTACCTGCTTTAATAGAAGATTTTCTATATCTAATTATAATGCAATATACTGGATATTGGGTTCAGAAAAAGCCTTGTAGTTACTTATATCATCTGGATACACAAATATCAAAATAAATCATGTGTAAGATGTTAGATTTAACATACAATGCTATTAGAATTTGCAGGACGCATCTTATGACCTTAGTTGCTTTCCGAGGTTGAAGATCTGATAACAAGTGAAGCAGAATATTTTTAGACGGAGTGCGTCTCCTGTTGTGTGTTGGGTGAAGTCCGACCCCTGCAGCGGAGGAAGGTTATTGTTCCCTAACAGAAACTGTAGTAGTTTGGTGATACGTCCTGTCTTCAGCGCGATTTCCTCACTAACTTCGAAATCTTCTCACGAGCTGCGAATGTAAAATGAAAGGATTATTAAAGACGAATCTCATACGCGGCGCAGTGCAAAAGGTCAGAGCAGTTTCAGCTTGAGGAGCAGCAAAATCTCTTCTCTTCCAGGCGTGTTCAACAAATGTACTAATAAATCATTTATAGTTTGTGACTTTGAGAGCACAATTTAACATTCATGACTAATTTAAGAAGAATTTAAGCATCACTGCTTAATGTTTAATACATAATTTAGAAATCAGGAGGGGGGGAAGTAAAAACTACAGCTTGTATTAAGGTCTGATTGTGAATTTATGTGAAAAAGATCATTCAGAAACAACATATCAGCTGTCAGGAATCAGTCTAGGAAAGGCATTAGTGTTTAATTATTATCTCCTTAAAGGCCACTGCTCTTTCCATCTAGTTCTTTTTTCGAATTTGACAAAACTTCAAAGTGTCAGCGTCTTAAGAAGCCAGAAAATATGAGGCAGAACCTGGCTGAGACAATTTTTTTTCTCCACTTCCAGATGGAGTTTATGGTCACCTTGTACTGTGCATATAGTAAAGAAACAAAACATAAAATTGACAGCTGGGAGATAAATTTGACAACCGGTGGAAATAAAAAAAAAGCTGATGAAATACACGCTAGCAACCAGCTGTCCCGACAGCACACCCTCCCTCTCTGACTGTCTCCCCGTCTTCCCACCCCGCCGTCATCTTGTTTCTCTGCCCCGTGCCCTGCAGATGAGACGGGACAAGTGTGACTGATTCAGACACATTGAGTCGGGGTCCCTTCGCAACCAGAGCAGAACCTGCTGTCAAGTGTGCGCAGAATGGATAGGAGCGGAGAGACATTTGCCATGAACTCCCAGTGAACCTTGCACTCCCCTGCTGACATTTTACACCGCTAAAGTGCGCGCACACACACACACACACGCACACTCATTTCTGCAATTCCTCACCCCTCCAAATGAATCACGTCTTCACACCTCATCCCCCATCACACACTAGTTTTTCACCTGCTTTTCAACGGTTCCTGATGCGAGAGTTGTAAGACCGCTAATAGGTTCCAGTGGTTGACTCTGTGCGCCGCGTTTGAGTGTCATTTAGCACGATCAGGAGTGACAGTCCGCCCTAGTGGCACCCCTGCTCCGCTGATGGACTAGGTCAGGATGGGACAGGTGTCTCTCAGCCACGGTCAGTTACAGGAGGAGGAGGGAAATATGATCCTGAAGGCATTAAGGCAGAGATCTCTACTTTCACACACGAGCGTTTCAGAGAGACATGCGGCGGTGGTCGGTGATGAATGCGGGTTTGTGCATGGAGACAGAGACTCCACAGCTCCCACTTAGCGTCAGAACCGCTTTCATCAGTTCATCTCAAATGACTTGGATGAAGGCTCCGCAATGGCCTTGATTGTAGATGATCATTGCCAGTGATTCAATTATCAGCCGTAGTTTACGCTCTGACTGTGCAATTTAAAGCACATCAGCAGCGACGCTCAGAAGAGACGACTGCAGCTGACGCCAAAATGGATTTGAGAACATTTCCAGGAACTTTGGGGAATTATTTATTTATTAATTTCTAGAACGAACGCTCAGTAACTACTGGAGCAATCAGGAATCATTTAATGAGTAAATGTTGGTCGAGGTAAATTCCTTAAAGACCGATCTAACAAACTCGCAGGTATTCAACAATAAACATTTTATGGAGCACACTGGCAGTATTTTTATCTTTATTTTTAGAAGAACCAGAGCCCGGGGCTGTTCTTGCCTGCTTTTCATTTGCATTATTTACAGGCTTGTAATAGGCCTTACATGTCTTAGCCAGACCTACCATTTGTTAATGAGGCGGACTCCGAAAGCAGATGTTCTTTGCAAGTTTACCTCGTGTTTATTCACACATTTACACCAAAGCTCAAAGGGAGGAAACGGGGACGGCGAGTAGACTCCTGAGCTCCTCTGTCTCGACACATCAGTCCAATCAGTCTGTCAGCTCTGCAAGCCTCCACATCGGTGAAGAGGCTGTTGTCCACAATGCTTACCGTAGTTCCCATCAACTTACATGTGAGAGGTAATATACACATGATTTACAAAACGCAAACCCAAGAAATTCAAATTACAGTGATATAAAAACAGGAAGTCACATTTAAGACACTGCTAGCAGCAAATGTTTGGCATTTTTTCCAAATAATTCATCCACTATCAAACTATGACAGATTTGACGAATCCTACAGTTGACTAATAATCAGCCTCACCTGAGCCTGTGTTTATTCACATCATCAGGCTCCATCTGAAGCCATTAGGATCAGCGTTTTATGTGATTTCGGAGTGGATTCATGGACGTTTATCCTTGAGGTACATTGTGTGAAACTGGAAAGAGAAAAGTGCCATTTTGACACAGATGGTTCTGAGAAGAAGGGTTGTCATTTTTGAACTGAATGCACCATTGTGGGTCTTATTGTATGCTATTGGAGCTCCGTAGCGTTGCTTTATCAGTCTCTGGAAGACTGTACTTGGTAGTATGATGCATTCAGTGTTGGCTTTGGTGTTTCCTTTGAGGGGAAGTAAATAAATAAAGTAGTGGCAGCCTTATCCTTTAAGTAAAAACATGCTCCATGGAGACCTGAAGCGCTTTAACTCCCGTGCTTGATTTAAAGCAGTTATTAATCAAATAATTTTCAAAACAAGTGCAGACATGGCTGTCTTTAAAGTCAGCGTACAAACATATGGCACTGGGTAGCATTTTGACCCCTCTTTGCATTTGAGATGAATCAGCACATTTCGGCGGAGCGCAACGAAGGCGTATCCCAGAGTCCCCCTCGGTCGCCTCTCTCCTCTCGCCCATCCGCGGGGATCGCTTTAATACTGCTCAGCGTTAATGAAGACGAATCATCCAATGAGATCGATCGATGATGGAGTCACTGTACCCAGAGGTCCCCCGGAGGGTGTGCGAGGAGCGACGCACACGAAGATAACTTAGAGCGCCACACGCTCGGATGCACACGCGCAGAGTCACATACACACACACACACACACACACGAACACACACATGCTGAGGTTGTGTCACCGGCTGCACACTTTCACAAACTTCTCTGCAGCTTTATTAAATTAGACGGCACAAGCACGTCACGACTGTGTACTCGACTGTGATTCAAATTCCCACTCAGTCTTCAGCCTGTGTTTTCAGGACTCCTTTTTCTTCTCTCCGAGTGGCGGCTGGTAGTCAGGAGGAATAAAGCGTCAATGCCAGATCAAAGTGAGCTCAAACTGCAGCGAGGGGGGAAATGAGAAATCTGAGCTTCACCCCGCTGCCATTGTGAACGTGTGTGTTAGCTCCAACAGTAATCTGTGTGTGTGTGTGTGTGTGTGTGTGTGTGTGTGGGCATATCTATGAGAAAGGTGCTTCTGAAAAACTTCACATTATTTTTATTATTTAAGTTTCCTGGCACCTTCATTACGCAACCTGCTCATACTGTAGTATATGTAATCCTTTGAGTTTTTAAAGAGGAAAAGTGCATTTTATTACTACATTAATGCAGTTTCATACCACACATGATGGAAAAGAAGGCTGACAACACTACAGTAACCTAAGCACAGAAGATGAAGACTATGAATGTTTTCCTTTTTTAAAAGCATTATTTATATATATACATATATATATATATATATATATATATATATATTTTTTTTTTTTTTTTCTTTTTTTTCTTTCTTTTTTTTGGCAAAATCCAATTCCATCGTACACAGGAAGGTAAAAGATTGATTCCTTTCTCCGGCTTTTCTTTGTCATTTTCCATCCTTTCAGCTGAGATAGAGGATATGTTTTCTCTTGCACACCAAGGGAATCAGATATTGGATTGTATTTGTTTTGTTATAACATATTCTCCTACAAATACACAGGCAATCAAGCACAGGTGCTCCAAAAATGGGTTCTGGGGCCACTTGAGAGCCCTCGTGTGACCTCAAACAACGTTTGATGGTTTCAGTTCAATATTGTCTTATTTACTTGAGGTTAACAGTGCAATGACAGAAAGCAATTGTGGGAAGATGTTTTCTTTCTTTACACTATATTCCTACCACCAAAATGCCCACAGATGTGTACTTCTGCTTAACGTTGGCCTCATTGGCTTTAACCACTTCTTCATCTTAATCTGGCGCCCAAACACAACTTTTTGATTCGCCTAAACTTTTCGGCTCACTAGACAAAAAAAAAGATTTCGATTGTGGTCACACAGCATTATATTGTTTGAGGAGATGGTAATGCCTAGAGCAATTTTATGAGATATAAAAAAGCCCAGTGAGCACCAGACTGCTCATTCTGCCTTATTGTAAGGGCTAAGTGCTGCAGCTAATTATTTTCCTTACTGATTATGCTGCTGATGTTCTCAAATTAACAGAGTTGTTTAGTCCAGGAAATGTAATCTAAAAGTCTCCATCACAATTTTAGATCCTAAGGTGATGACTAAGACTAAGTTTTGTTTTTTGTTTTTTTTGTTGTTGAATTTTCAGGCCTTTATTTTGATAGAGTTCACAGGAATTGAGGGAGGATAGAGAATGGGATGCTTCAGTATGTGGCATGCTGTGAAACAGTAATTCCCAACGAAGGGTTGTGACCTCCCCGACAGGTTTTCTTTTTCCTGTTAGTTACTGGACAGTCGTCTTCCTTCTAAAACTTACCGAATAATCTCTTCTTTTGCTCTTTTTTTCTTTGTAAACAAATTATTGTACTACTCATGGTAACTTTTCTTTTTTCTTGGCACCGTAATCTCTGCAAACTTTAGATGGGGAACCAGCATTCTCAAAATTGTAAAGTTGGCTCATCACAGATTTCAGGAAATTGTTCTAGGTGTAAACTCGCTGTATGGTGCCGTTCGTCTGAACGTAAGCACCGCAACATGACTGGCCGCTTTCTTCCTTTTTTTGTAAAGTTCAGCTTCGCCAAAAAAAAAAAAAAAGCCTCAACTATAGTTTGCAATGATTCCCACCCAGCAGCTTCCCTCCTTGAGGAAATGCCCTCTGGGAGTACGCTCAACCTGAGAGATTAAAAAAAGAAGTACATTCCCTGAGGCTGTTCAACTCTTGAACGGAAACCTTTAGCATTTTAAGGCACAGTTTGTTTTTATTTGGATTTCTTTAAATATATTTCACTTATGTTTTACACTGATGGTGCTTTGTGTGTTTCAAAATGGTCTGAGTGATGTGTATCCTGTTCTCACCAAGGAAAATCTCAACATTTCTTGTAATAGCAGTAAAGGTCATTGTACTTGTACAGAACCGTTGACAACGGGTCTTAATTAGACAATGCTTTAATTCAAGGGGTCACAAGCCAAAAAAAAAAAAAAAAAAAGTTGAAATCCTCTCTCAACTTCTTCTGTGCTGTAAAGAAAGTTTCAATCAATATCCAGTCAGAGGAGATATATTATTGCAGGCAGGTTAATGCAGTCGTTCCTTCACCCTGATATAACAGGCTAATTTATAGTGATTTATGGTGGTCATCTTACAAGAAGCAAAACTTGATATAAACAAGGTGTCCAAATGTTCCTGTACAGTAAATCGGCGCTGTGCTTGTTGATGTAGATTTCAAGAGAAATCTTTGGGGCATTTTCGTGCTTGGCAGGTGTTTAAATCAGACGCTGGTTGTACATAAATGAGATTAAATTAGACTTTAACAATTCTCACAGGGAAGCTAGTTAATGTTTTTGCCTCTACATCATTGACCTCCAGGTTATCAGCATGTTTTGTTCTGAGCCCTTCTGCTGTCAGTCAGCTTCCACACCCGGCTGGTGTCAGGGGAGGGGTTTTCACACCTAGCGTGCATGCTTTACAATCTCAGGGCTTTAATTGGAGCATTGGATTCACACTTGACTCATCGTTGCCCGTTTTTATTTCCAGCCATGAAAAATGATCCAGTGTGGCGGGATTTGCTTTCACCCGCGCACATCTAAATCTCAAAACGCTCCGATTTTTCTCCGCTTTTAACCTGACAGAGTTTCTACAAGTCACGCAGAAACAATTTTTAGCAATTATGTCAGAACTGCGACATGGAAAATGATAAACTCAGAGAGAGTGAGGGGTAGAAATGCAATGTAATTAAATCATACATTAAACATAAGAATTCAATGAGTGTGAGAGATTGGCAGTGTGTCTCATTTACACATAACCGTTTCGCCGGTGATGTAATTAGGTCATTAAAGGCAATTAGTCAGATCTGAAACAGCGCTGTCACACAGATAACTGACAATTTGTGAAAGTTTCCCCTCACGACACGACCCGTTCTGCGCTAGAAAAGTCAGGATGGAGGGGTGGAAAATGAGTCTGACTACAGGTTGAAGGCAGAAAGGATGTGAGAGCGGGGGGGGGGCAATACTCCACGCAGCTCCAGTGGCTGTACAAAACACAGCCTGTCAGGTACATAAAACGGCATTCAAAGAAGATTCCAAGTGAAAGGTGCGATTCCTGAACACCTGTTATATCAATGTTAAACATGAGGGGGGACACAATGGGGATGGAGCACAAAGAGGGAGGCATGCCAGGCCGCCTGTATCTTAAATAGGAACTCAAACTTAAAATTAATTTTGGATTGTGAAAACCCCCCCCCCAAAAAAAAAAACTATGGCGACAGTATGCCAGGAAAAGTGCTGAGGCACAACCTTCAAATGCACCTGAAAAGATGAATTTCACGTAAGCCTTCAATATAGCTTCTTCCTCTGACAGTGTTCTAGCTGCTACTTTGAATAACTACAGTTAGATAAAGAGCCCTGCAGCACCGCTGAGCATAGAAAGAGAAAATCTCAAGGGAAACAAACTTTCAGTTAAGTGATATTGTAGGTTAATCCATTGCACTCTAATGTCTAATTCCTCGCTGTACAATATAGTTCACTGTCAAACTTCAGCATTGTGGAAAAATAGTGTGTGGGAAGGAGGATATTTATGTCAGGCTTGTTTCAGTGTTCCACATGAATGAATCAACATTTTATCAACAGGAACTGAAAGTGATTTTCACCTACGTTGTGTATAGGTGGACCAATGCAAGGACCAATATGAATCTGACCTTACTATTATCAGTATAAAATACTAATAATGGCAAAAATAATAAATGTTTATAACAGGCGATGTCTAAAAGCCCTATTATAAATCAATCAAAATGTGTACATGCAAGAGATCTTTTGTAAAGATGGGGAATCATTTCAAAATTGTCTGTGTTAAATCCAGATAAATGGGGACACGTCTGATGCTGGGTGCAGATCATGAGCCTGGAGAGGAAAAAAAAAAAAAAAAAAGAGCCGACTTACCACTCCTGCAACGCCAGGGCCTGAAAATCTCAAAATCTTACCTTTGATCATACCCCCATAATACCCACGGGTGGAAGCTGCCTGAGTCCAACATCAAACACAACACGGTGCTGGACTGAAACAAATATATATATATATAGGAGGAGTGTGTGATTTTTGAACATTAGGGGGCAGAAAAACAACAGACGAAACAGCTGGACATCCTCTATATGCCATGTTCTTTTGTGTAAAAAGTTTGCATACAATTAGGTCTTCCATGTCCGTCAGAAGTGCAGCATCCTTTTGGTTTAGGATCCAATATTCACTGGAGCTTTATTCCTGCTTTGACTGTCAGGTCCTTAAAAGATATCAGCCTCTTTTTAGATTTCAAAAGTCTCAAAGAATGTGAATAAAGACACAGCTGTCAGAGGATGTGGTCTAGTTATTACAGAGACTGAGACTGAAAAATGAGAAAAATTACAAATACAATAAGCCAGACAGAAAATACAAATAATAGAGAATATAAAGGCTGGTTTTGCCAATATAGAGGTCGAGGTGGGTTGAGTCCTTGATGACCACTCCTCTCCTGCAGTGTATTTGCAAACCTGACCTGCCTTGTAAACAGTTTTGTGCCACAAGGCGCTCCTCTTGTAGCTCTGCTGGACTAAGCAGTGGCCTGCAGCTGGGGCAGGAAGAAAAATTACCAGTCAAGTGTGTTCAGACCTTGAGCAGTCCAGTGTCTCCCACTACCACTTCCACCGCTGATGATCCTCATTTTTTAGCCACCCACCATCTTTGGCACTAATATATAAGAAAGCGTTCACAGCATGCCCCTGTCCCTACACATTTTTACAGTCACTTTTATGTCCAAAAATGTCAACTTGGTGACATTTGCAATTTTACATCATTATTCTTCTAAAATGAAATTAAAAAAAACGGAGGCTATCGAAGTGTTAATATTTCTGGCCAGATGATATAAGACAGAGGCACACTGATAGTTGTTACAGCTACAGTCACGCCTCAATGTTCATTAACATTTGAATGAAACTCCAGGCATGAGTGGCAGTCATATTGTAGTGATGAGTGTGTGGGAGCACCGACGATGTCTGAGCCATCTCTCATTTCTGCAGATATTTTTAGAATGGTAGCACTAGAGCGAGCTGTCAATCGCTCTTTTATTGTCCTTGGTGAAATGTGAATATGTTGTGGACGTTTGTTTGGGGTAGTGATGATTGTTGGTGTTTAGCAGGCAGTGATGTTGTTGTGTTGGTTGATATAATCCTAAGGAGGCAGGAGTACCAGAGCTTTGTTGTCATAGTTACACTATTAAACACGTAACCGTCACAGTTTGGTCGGGTTTACACAAAAAAATTGGTAAGGTTAAAGGAATAGACATGGTTTGGGTTAAAATCAGTGCTTTTGTAAGGCTAGAAGACATTCGCCGTCATGGTTACAGTAATAAAAATGTAGTCAAGGTCGGGAAATAGTCACGGTTAAAAGAAACTGTGATGGTTTCAAACAGGAAACGTACGACGACCTTCTCTTGGACTTTGTGCTGTTTATACTACGTCACCTGACTTCCTCCTTTGCTCCCATCATAATTACTACAGCCACTAGAGTTTGCCTAACAATAAAATCTAGCTATGGCTTTTAATCAACAAGCTGCGAGCACAGACAAGAGGACAGTCTCACATAATCATATTGTGTTCAGTTTACCGCACGCTGCTTTTTCTGTTGGTCCCAACCTTACTTCTCTGACTGACATAATTAAAAAAAAGCTGTGTTTGATTTGAGTCAAAATTTTGCTTTCAGTTCTGCAGCTGCTGCAAAAACAATGTTTATGGATGAAATCACTGTTCGCTGATTCAAAACATAGACAAATAGTGTGTCCCAGCAGAAGCCAATCTAGCTGATTGGCTGGCAATCACAGTACAGGAATGTAGGATAAAAGTATTTGCATTCACCTTGGAAAGCAAAATATGACTTATATATCTCACCACATGTTTGTTTATTTACTGTACTTCTACAGAAAACCCCTCCATCTATACCTTTTGGAAGATGAAGATGGCTTGACATCAAAATGATGATACCGCCTTGTAAATGCGCGACTCAAAATAAGAACGTTAATAGAAAACGTTGTACCATCTGTCCATCACCATGCCGTTCATCCATCTTTAACTAAAACTTTACTTAAACCATATTGTGTTACCTACAAGCATTACATGTCATAATAGAAATTAACTGAAATTATTTTAATAGAAATCATCTACAAGGTTTCCCCTGTGCCAATTGTATCTACTTTTGTTCAAAGAGAGTAGCAATGGTCACGTAGGATCGGTCAGATTGGAGCAAACTGCCGCAAGCACCAGCCTCATGTACATGAGTGTTTACTCTGTACCAATCATTGCTTCATTTTTAAAGGTTTAAAACTTAATTTCCTCTCTTCTTTCTATCAAGAAACCTAATCCTCAATGGAATTACCTAAAAAAAAAAAAAAAAATTAAAAGAGGAACTACTTCAAATCAGGCATCAGCTGTTTTTATATGTCTTTATAATGGTCTGACTGCTTTCAATTAAAAGACATGAAACAAATGGGTCTAGTAAAGTCAGCCTCACTCCTCTGGGACTTTTCCTCACAAGTTTGTAACAGCATTTTAAGAACTACATGACTTCTTAACACTTGTTTACAGTATATTAACAACTCCCACTTTTCACACACAGTGAAACAGAAGGGCAGATACTGTTTGTTAAATATGCCATCGCAGCTTGGAGATTGGCAGTAAGGAAGAGGCAGAGTGGGTGAGAGAGAGAGTTTGCCTATGGAGTGACTAAAGATGGCTGAACGATGGTGGGATGATGGGCTTACATTCGTTAGACTCATTTGTGATTAATTTGCTTCTTGCTGTGTCACGATACTTTGTGTGAACATTACACTTTAATTTCAACGAAGCACTACAATACCACCATATCTACAGGTTTATATAGTTTCATCCTTGTGCCCACAGCTGTAAAACGTTTCAATGATGTGATACTTGATTTGACATCATTTGCAAGATCTTGTGTTATTTATTTTTTTCTATGTTTGTTAATTTGTAAGATAAGTATGAATATTTCATATTCATTGCCTGTTTTATCAGCCTCTCTTTGGGTGCATCATTTATGGTTGGCTTTTAATTGTTTTTTAACTAAACCTGAGCTTCATTAATGTTCTCCTGGAATATGTGAGGTTGTGAGTTAGTGTCACTTTTGTCATAGCATTTGCAGTTTCTTTCGTATGTTGTATGCGTGACCTTTCTGACCCGTGCATCTTTTGTTATTTGGCTAGACTTCCCATCTGGGGATTTATGAAGTTATCTAATCTAATCAAAGTGCTAATTGCTGTGGCTGATTGACTTAACAGCCTGAGGTTCAGTGAGTGCAAAGTTTGAATTAATTTAGATTTTAGAGTTTCATTTGAAACACTTGTGATATTGTGATATTCATATATTACTTGAACAGTGACAAATCCAGTCCCTAAAATGTTATACTAGCTTATTCCTTCAGTGGTATAGCATGGTGCATATTCTTTATCTTTTATTTATGTATTTTTTTCCCCAGAACTTTTTCCCTGAAAAAAACAGTGTAAGGTAATCAATATCTCTTTTTCTTGACAAAACATTTTGTAGTAGTCTAAAAATCCATCCTGAGTGTTCGCTTAAAGTTTGACTGTAGGATTCAACTGAGAAGGGCTTTACACATTTGGATGAGTGTTCCAGCACAAACACCCCACATCCATAATCACACACTTGGCAGGCACGAGCTGTAATTTACTTATACTGAGATCCCTCATTTGCATACAAAGATGTCTCTCTTGCACACCAGCGCTAATGAAATTAGCATGTAGTGTAGAGGCCCTTGGAGAAGTCTTATTGCGCCGCAGCAACATGTTAATACTTAATGCATTCTGTCAACGAACTCCTTGATGGGTGTCTGTGGCGCGTCACTGTGAACGTGGAAGGACTGAGTAATCACAGCGCCCACTTTTTTCCCTTCAACCCCTCTCTTTTTCTTCCCTCGCTGTCATTTTTCAAATGGCAGTGCATACTCTTCTCTCTCAGATCCTACTTTCTTCAAAAAATATTTGCCTTCTGCTCTCCTTCAGACTTTCTTCTTCACCACCACGTCTCCATCCATCACTTCGCCGTACATTTTTCTTTCGAATTCATCCCCCACATTGAGCTTTTTGTCTCCTTCTCCTTCTGCTTTCTTGTGTTGTCATTCTCTGTATCAGCTGCTGCTTTGGCCTCAGGGATACTGAATCATACTTAGCTGAGTCCTACTGTAGTTATCAAGGACACACAGTCCCCGTTATAAAAGGAGCTGAATAGCTTCTCTGTAAAACACAAACTTGACTCTGAAAGGCCATGACTTGCCCTTGGCTGATGTTAACATTATCCTGAAATGTAAACCTGATCTCCCCTAGTGTCAAGAGAGTCTTAATAGGTGACGCGTCTTTGTGTGTGTGTGTGTGTGTGTGTGTGTTTGTGTGTGTGTGTGTGTGTGTGTGTGTGTGTGTGCGCACTCTGAGGAGTATGTTTCCAGGGATCTCTGGTATATGTGTAACTTGAAGCGATGATGGTTAGATTTTTCAGTCTTTTAGCTAAGCTAGCATGTATATTATATATTATTACATTAAAATTCTGTTTCCACAGAAGTGTGTGATGTGTTTTGGCAGTGATGAGGAGCTCCGAACAATCTCTAAATATGCAATTACAAAGCAGAAACACTTGCAAACTGCAGGTACAATTCCAAAAAAAAAAAAAAAAAAAAAATCCTGAATCTGAGCATGAAAACATTGAGTGGCTCATCTTCTGTCATTTAGACATTTTTAAAATATTGCTTTGTTTAAATGAGATGATGGTACCAATGACATTGTAACTTTGCCCTGTATTAACGAAGCAAGAAGTAATTGTTGGATTTTTTTAAGCTGAGACCACAGAGAAGTGAAAACAACATTTTGTACTTGCTGTTTGAGAGGCACTAAAAAAACAGAAATCTCATGAATAGAGTATATTTACTTATATACACTGTCTGATTGGTTTTGGTTGCATGTAATGTTGCTTTTCTTTGTGTTTTAATTTCATTGTTTGGAAACGTGCACTCAATTTCGATGGGAACTGCTGGAAATGTTGGTGTCATCTTTATATACTTGTGTTGTATTCATTGCAGTGCTTTTCTGTCAGTAAGTCCAGTTGCCTCACAGGGGCATTGATACATGTTATACTGTCCTCCAAGCCATATGCATTCAGACTGAAAATGGCAATGTATTTATAAAGGAGGCTGCATTCATGTGGGTGTATTACTGGGGATACAAAGATCATGTTTGACTAATAAATAAACCATCGGCTTTAAAGTGTTTGCAGACAGGATTTTACAAGTCTGGGATGTTGTTACGCCAACTGTGATTTCATCCTTGACTATCGCAAGGTGAAGAGCGGAATGAAGTCGTTCAAGTGACAGTAACCTAGCAGGAATGTGCTCTTACGTGTATTTGATTGACCAAGGACATGCATGGCTGGACAAAGCTGGGTTGCGCTAACCTTTTGTGAGGCAAATAAACAAATCAGCATCGCATACATTTGCTGTACAATCAGGGGACTGTAGTGTCCACAAATGCATCGCCGCTTTGAATCACTTGTGGTATAATCAATCGCTGTACCGGGTCAGCAACAAAAACAACAACAACAACAACAACAACAGATCCCAGCTTCAAATTGCAGTGAGTAATATTAAGGTGTAGCAGCCATCAAGTAAATGAAATAATTGTGTCCTTGAGACTGAGATAAATGATTTTGATTAATAGCTGGGATCATGGTATTTAGCAGAGTAATCAAGATGAGCATTTCTGACATAATCATCCAGTCTTACACCCATTGTTCGTCTGATTATTGTTGGATCCTTTAACTGATTATAACCCTTGTTCTTTATTTTGATAATATTTTAGTCGTGATGAGCAGGTTTCATTAGATTTCGACATAATGAGATGCCATCAAACACACGCTGTACTCTGAGACAGGGTGGTGGGTGGAAAGGGGGGGAGGGAGGGGGAGCGGGAGGAGTGATGATGGAGGGGGAGAAAATGTGAAATGACACATTGACAGCTTCTCAACAAGGCACAATCAGCACTGCACTTCATCATATTTGAATCCCCGCCAAGGTCTCTGCGGAGCTCTACCTGCAGCATTGTTTCCATTACGGACCCAATTATCTGCCTCGATCAATAGCAGCTCGCAGCACCTAAGTACTCAGATTGCTGGTTTGTGATGAAATGAGCTGTTGTCTCAGGTTGCCTTTAATATCCCCTTAGGAAGACGTCAATGTCCTCAAAAGTTTGGTTAGCAGTTGCTCTCTTTTAATACCCACTCTATGCACTTGGGAAGGTAAGCAAATCCGCCAGATGGATGAAGGATAATGTGTTCTGTGGCCCATTAGTGGAGGAAAGAGGTTTGAATACCAGAACCTCCTCTGATTATTGCTCTTCAGCTGACCTCTGCATTCACAGCTCAAATGAATAGAGATACCCTGCGGTGTTTCTAAAGTGATTAGTGATGGCTGATACCCTGCAAACCGGCAGGTATCTCAGGCCAGCATTTCATGGTGAGACTGCATGCAATTTTACCGGTGCTCTCAACCTTTCTAAAGAAATTAAACCACTCACAAGACTGCACGGTTAAGCGTAAATCATTTTATTGGTCTGTAATTAGCTCATAAGTTTATTTCTAGAGCACATATAGCAACAAAAACCTTATTTGTTAATGTTGATCTACTTCTAAGTTGACTATACTGAATGTTCACTTTAGTTCCCAGTGACTGAAACCTGCCTGGCAACCTGAATCAGATTGGGTCAAACTTATATTGAGTCTAATTAGGACATGTTGTATTGCTTAGTGTCTTTGGGCCTGTGTGTGAATTTGTCTAATTACTATTTGTATGTGAATGAAGTCAGTGTCAGCTTTGATCACATGGAGAAATATGCAGCTTTTCTCAGGCAAGACGGAGAGTATGAAAAAAAAAACAAACATGTATTTCTCCGTTTGTCAGTCACCGTTGCTAATGAATTGGAGGAGCATCACGCTGTTGCTCACAGTCTTGGGCTCTTTCTCTACATTGATATGTTCAGTTTGACTCCTGAATGGATGAGCTCTAATTATCCTTGGGTCTTTTTCTCTTGTGGATGGGTCTTTTTTTATTTCTGTGGATGGCAATGTTGGTCGACCGCCACCACAACTGTTGGATGGATCGGTTGGATGGATGGACAACAGGACACTAATGGACCCTCATGGCCGTTATTTGTGTTGTTATGGAAGGATGCTTCCACGATGGCGGTTTAGTCCGACGTCTGGAATAGTTTGCATGAAACTTTTGGTCATATATAAATGTAACCCAGGCTGAACTTGTTTCTATGTACATGAGTACACAGTATCATACTGTTCCACACGTGTCAAAATGCAAAAGCTGAGCATCACTATTAGAAGGATGGCAAATTATCAAATTTTCAAAATGGACCCATCCTAAAAACCACCCAGAATGCCACGCCCGCTCACTGAGAATCATGGGTTCATGAGTGCAGTTGTGTTTTTCTGGAACTGACTTCCTTTGAGTGTCCATTTGCTTTCCTAGATGGTATTTGAAAGCTACGACTATGCACCATAAATTGCTCAAGTGAACCCATTGACAAGATACTGGTCAGAAATGATTGCCATGATGAAAAATAAATGGGAAAATTGCACCCAGTGGCAAATTGATAGAGTTGTGCCGTAAATATCAGAATCCAGCGACCTGTAGCCATGGTGGAGGTAATAGTCTTCAGGCATTTTAGCACTGCAAATTGGCTTTAGGACTAGTCTACCACCGCAGGAGGATTTCAGCCTCTTTCCCCACCACAACACTTGCTTTCTAGTTGGTGTTTCCTCAGGCCGAAGCCCATCAACTCACCGTACATGACTGACAGGTGAAAGGCGAATGACAGCCTTAATAGTGGAAGTAGCAGGGATGGCTGGAGGGAGTTAGGTGGCTGTGTCACGGCTAAGAAAAAAAGACACATGGACACAGGTGGCAACTGAAGGTGTCGGGTTGGAGCCACTGGAGACTGCCCATGGAAACCCCTTGAGTCAGTGACTTACTCTATTACATTAATACATCTCCGCTCTTTCTCCTGTTTTTAATATGTTTGCACTGCAGCTCTCCGGGTTTCAGTGTGAGCAAAATGTGTGGATGTGAGCCAAAGGTGCTGCTGAATATCATCTATTCTCAGCTTATTCTCTCTGTATAAACCAAAAAAAAAAATATCGGCGTCATTAAGCAACATCTGCTGTTAAATCTTGAGCTGGTATTTTCACACTAGTGAAAGGAAAAGAGCAACGGAAAGCACGGGAGAGAATGGTGGTGTTGTTCTTAACGTGATCTTTTTAAAAAAAATGTTTTTATTTTTTTTATCAGACTCAGCTGTTGTGTTGCTGTCTCTTGTCACATCCTCTCTTGGACCTCTTACATATTTGCTACATCCATTAAAGCCACAAACTTGAGCAACAACGACCTGATGTAGCTCCAAATTTCCAGCCAGACGAGTGAGTCAGGAGTGTATAGGATGTGATGCGAGAGTAATGAAGTTTTTGTTGCCATAGTTACCTGAAGGATAACATCACAGGTATGAAAGGAGATGTGAATATGACTCCAGAAGCAAATACAAATTTTTGTTGTTCCGGCTTTATACTTTTGTGGAATCTGGAGGTAAACCGACCCATGTGCAGTGGCTAAGGTCCAAACTGCAGTTGGCCCTGGTTCGAGTCCCGCATCGGACAGCCCTTTGCTGCATGTCATTCCCCCTCTCTCTGCCTCCCCACTTCCTGTCTCTCTCTACTGCACTGTCAATAAAGGCATAAAAGGCCCCAAAAAAAGAACCTAAAAATACTCCATCACAACGTATTATGCAGACTGGCTCATTTCACAGTGTTAGAATATTACATCACACCATCATGCTGTAAATGTATCATTTTAATTTTGATGAATTTTTGCGTGTTTTTGATTTATGTCTCATGTGATTGTGAACCGAATGGATTCGGGTTTTGCGATGTAGGTCGAACACAACAAGCTATTTGATAACATCATACAACAATCCAGCATTTAACCTTTAAATTGGTGGATTAATCAATAATGAAAACTGATCGAAGCAATACAGTAAGAAATAATTTTACTGTGATTTTACAGTGTCTAATATCATTACCTCTTTAGTTGAGGGGAACGAAAATGGGGAATATAATACCTTTATGTTGAAGAGCTGGAACAGTGTTGCTCACCACACTTTTTAATATTCCATTATTACATTCTGTTTGGCCTCCTCCCACCTCACGCTCCCCCAGCTCGTTCTCTGTACACCATCTAAGGTTTCCTTCAGCATCTGCCACACAACAGAAGGACATCAGAAGCACTGTATATCTGCGATCATTATGACGCCTGCCTTGCTTTATTTTCACAAGTCTGCTAATTACCACTTGTGCCTTCGCCCGTGTCCCCCTGGAGCCCTCTCTCTCCGCTACCTCTCCTCCTCTCCCCTCCATCGATCACAACTCAGGGAAAAGTAAACTTTGTGAGTGCTTTTTTTTCTTCTTTTTTTTCCACCCTGATGATTCCCAGTTGAGTGGCCTGATTGTGGGAGCGCTAGCAAAGATGCTAATTTGTTCTTGACTAGTGGAGTAAAAATCATTAAGGAGTACCTCAGTACCCAAGAGGGGGAGAAGAGGACAGGTATGGGAGGGGTGTGTGCGTGTGCATGTGTGCGTGCGTGCGTGCGTGCGTGTGTGTGTGTGTATACAAAGCCGTTTCCGCTGTGTGAAAGCTGAAGCTGGGGGACTTCCAACAAGAGTTTCAGATCAAAGATAGCCTAATATTTGCAAAGTGTATCACACACTTTCCTAATAACACTTAGCAGAACATATTGTTTGATATTGTGTTGAAAAATCTGATCAGTGAATTAATGATCTCTTTCTTTTTCTTCTCTCTGTTTCATGCTTTCTTCCCCATGTGGATTCTCTACATAGGTAAGTCAGCCATACTGCTTGTCAAGTACACACACACACACACACACACACACACACACACACACACACACACACACACAGAAAGCCCTCTAGCCATTGTTTGTCTTTGTCAAAGCACTCACCAAATGGCTGTCAGTGCTTTAGAGCATCCAAACCATCTGCACCGGAGAATCCATCTTTCTCTAATGCGTGGTAATTGATACCTCTGCAGCCGATTGTATGTCACATATGTGTTTTGCCGTAGAGAAGAGAGGTGGTTGTTTACATCCAAGTATGACAGATGTGTGTATCCTGTTATGAAGGTGCAGGGATATTGCAAAGTGCATGCACAAAACAATTCCAGCACCGGCAGCTGTGGCGCTGCAGAAGCTGTGACCGGGAGGATGTTTGATTGACGCGCATGATATTTCTGGTGTATGCATGTGTTGTGGCAGCAATCTCACATGTAATGAATTTTTATCACTTCTGAAAAAAAGTCGGACTTAAAAATTTCAGAGGTGAGAGGGAAGTAAAAAGTGGAATGATTTTTTTTTTTTTGGGGGGGGGGTTTGGCAGAAATATGCTCATGCTTTTCTATCAAAGACTGGCGTGTGATGTTATTTGAAGCTTTACAACATGGATCACTTTTTATTAACATTATTGCTGCTTTTTCTTTCTACCGTAAACTTGAACAAATTATACTGAGGTTTCGGTGGATACACTCAGATACACTGTATCAAAGGGCAATATTATCACTGAATGATATAAAGTGTCTCAGCTGCTGTTTGATGGTCTGCAATTTGAGGAACAATTGTAGAGCCATTTGCATGCTGAATGGGGGAAAAAAAGTGCCGCTTTAGTTGGTTACAGTATCGTGGTGTCTCGGTGTAGATAGAGATATAAAGGAAATGAGTAAGAAGTGCTGTGGGATCTTTGGAAAAATTGCAGCTATTATAGTCTTTACAGTCCAATGGTCCAAACCGACGTGGTTCATAGTTACAGCAGTTGTTTGTAAGTTCAAACTTTGCCTTGTTCTAAAGCCAGTGATGAACATGTGGAGTTTTTACGCATCACTAAATTAAAACTAAATCGACACCGAGTAACTGCCAGGTGTAACTGCTGTCGCTAACTGACAAAGCTAACGTTAGCCTGCTAATGTGTGACCCGTTTAGAGCGAAGAATCAGCAAGATACATTTGGCTAATAAGTAAATAGCATCAGTTAGCTTAGCATGATCAGATATTTCCCACGCATTCTGAGCTGTATGAATACTGCTGACTCTGAAACACACATTTCTGCATGTGTGCAGACATAAATAAAACGTAGCCACAAGATATAGAGACAAGAAATGTAAGTGATGAGTTGAATGAATAAAAATGTGAAAACTTGAAAACCCTGGTTGCAGCCCTGCATGCACACTTTACATTTTTATTGTGATAACTTTTACTGTAACATAAATTCAAAGAGATGAGAGTCGTACCACTTATCAAAGCATACACCCTCCTGTGCCATTTTGAAGTTAAAGCTGAAAGGAAAACAAACGGAAAGACTTCAGTGCCCAGAAATACACCTGAAGCTTGTCAGTACATGGTCGGGTTTTGATTTGCCAGGCCTTGTGCACAAAGAAGGTAACTGTCACCAGAATTTCATCTGCGAAACACAAATTGAATCTGCAGGGTCGTAGTTAAAGGAACTGTGGTGATCATATCCGACTTCTCTCTCCTGTTCTCATTTGAATTTGTTCATCTTCTTCCAGTGATCTAATTAGTTTTCCTAAACTCTCTGTCCGTGATTTGTCGTCAGCTGTACGTGTGGGGCCCCGAGAACGCTCGGATGCCGCACTCATTCAGCACACACCCAGTTAATAGCAACAGTAATCACTTAGCCCGCCACCAGTGCTCATTTAGCAGTATGGTTGGATGAGCTGCAAGCTGTTCTGGAGGTATTTGTTGGGCTCCTGACATAAGTGTTTTCAGCACACACAAGGAAAAGACTAGAGAGGAGAAGAAAAAAAGCTGTTAGATCATTTACAGAGAAAGATGATGGATGGATTTCAGTGGACTCCTGGAGTGTGGATGCATCTAAGTCTGAACGTAAAAAAGAACATCTTAGAATAACACATGAATAACGTGAACTCAATCAGTCACACCTTGAACCAACCGGGAGATAAATTCTCACTCAAAACATCATATCTGCATCACTTCCACTGAGGACAAAGGTTTGTTTTGAAGCAGCATTTGTAAATTTAAGAGCGACACTCACATTTCTATTGTGCCATCCCTCACTCATACACAGCCAGTCCAATAGCAGATCGTACCAGCCCAGAATTTATTGTTCACACTGTAATTTCCTTCCCCAGGAGTTAGAGAGGTTAGCTTTTATCCTCAAAGATCGCACATTACGGCGCTAAGTGCTTTTTTTACTGCCACACGCTATCATCCGCGCTTAAACTGGCTGCAGATATATTAAAAGCCTCTTTTTTTTTAAGTACGGGTGGTCATTTGTGGAAGCGCCGTAACTACAGCACTGTCCTCCCTCGCACTTCTGCCAGTGCTTATTTATCCTTGTTTCCTTCAGAGCTTGTATCTTGTCACCGAGGATTTTTTTTTTGTCACGTCTCTACCCTGTGTTATCAGATGCATTAAACTCAAGTGTTCACCCATAAATGGCTCCGATCGCTCACATGGTACTGAGTTCGGAGTGGGGAGCAGCCACTGGTCTTCCTGAGACTAAAGATTGTCCTGCCATGACGGAAATGTCTGTAGGACAAATGACTTCTGTGCCCTCCTTGTTCTAGTGATTTTTTTTTTTTTGTTACTTCTTGTTATTTGAAATATTTTTAGGTCAGTTTGATGTTTTCAGCATCGTTTCTAAACCAATGCGGCAGCAGAACGGCCTCGAGGTTTAAGAAACAGACCTGTAATTAATGTACGATACTAAACAACACCCCCGAGTTGGCCAATGTGCGTTTAACAAGCGCCGTATGTCCTGTTGGACTATTTCTGAACAAGACAGCCATTGTGAGTCTATTCAGCTGATACTCTCCCTGAGCCTCAGCTGAATTCCTCAAAGGTCAGTTGACAGTAAACAAGTAAACACGTTGTACCTTGAAGGGATGCGAGGGCTCCTTTGGGATAGTCAGTAATAAGTTCCACCAGTTCATTATATGGGCTTTTTTTTTATTTTTATTTTTTTAAGTCCAGCAAAGACGGTGCAGAGTCGCAGGAAATCTGCTGTTTTCACACTTCTGTTTTTGTATGGATTAAACAAACAAGATATAATGTGATAATGAGTAAGCCTTAGAGGTGCTGGTAGGCAAATTTTGTTACCATTAAATAAAGCCAAGCTAGCTGCGCCCCCCCCTGTTTCCAGTCTTTGTGCTAAGTTGAGCTAACCAGCTGCTATAAAAACAGACAACTCATGGATGTCAGATATCTCATTTCACTTCAGGCAAGGAAGCGAATGAGCATATTTCCCAGAATGGCTGACTTTGATCGAAAATTCGATGCGTGATGTGGTGTATGTATAGACAGATTAGCTCTGATTCAGACAGTGGAAACAAACAGGGTGAGTTCAGGAATTTGTTTCATTTGATTCTCCTGCTGCAGCGTTGTATCGTGGCTACCTGATCCATAACAGACGTGGGATCATCAGACTATCAGCTTTGTTTCAGTTTGTTTTTTTCCTCACAAAATATATTGAAGTAAGAGCATTATAACTTCTCCAACAAGTACAATTTACTCAAAAGAAGCCACTTAAATACATGTGGTAGAGTAAATAAAACTCCCTACTACCCATCTTTGAACCTACCTAGTTTTGTCAAAGATTTCTCGATGCCCTGCTGGTAAAATAAACACTCCTGAAGAGGCAGTCAAGGTTTCAAGATCACCTCTGCTATAGGGGGAAGAAGCCACTCGCCATTTTCTGATCCCCAGGTATTGTATTGATTGAGCACTCAGCTGGAGTGTCGTCCTCTCGCCCGGCTTTCTGCTTTTCTCTTCTTGGAGACGTGGAAGGTCAATTGCGACGGGGCCTGATTTTGTGAGTCTGACACATTTAAAGGAAGAATGATATGAGGAATGTGTCTGCGGCAAACAAGGGAGACGGATCGAACGGAGCAATTTCTGACAGCCCCCTCTCCTGAAAATGTTCAAAGAAAGAAAAATCAACCGGTGAAATACACGGAATGGCGGTGAAAAGACAGAGGCATGTGTGTGGCGTGGAAGGATATAATGAAAGGGCAGATTTCACTGGGAGAGGTTCCTGGAAATTGGCTGGCCCTTCGAGGTCTGTGACATTTCTCTGAAAGTGCTTTGGGCAGCAAATTCAAGCTCTGACTCACATTGTTGGCAAACTGTTGAGACGATAGAGAACGTCTGAAAAGAATAACTGAATGACCCAATGGAGCCCTCTTTTCTTGGACTTAAGACGTAGACATGCATACGACTCCGCATTCGGTTGGTGTCAGCACCGTGCATGAATGATTCATCCAAAAAAAAACTTTTATGCTGTAGCACAGGAGTGATTAAAAGAATAAATTAGAGGAATCAAATACATGATTCATTGTATTTACGTGCAGAAATAAGAATGAATTGAAACGAACTCACCGAGCAAATAGATGTGACGTGATATGACAGGTGCTTTGTTCCATTTAAACTATAAATCTGAAAGGTGGTGTTAATGGCCTAAAAATATTATTTATTATAGGAGGTTTAACAGTATTCCTTCACGTATGAACTCAATCAAAAGAAGCATTTATTGAGTGACAAACTAATTTATTTACCTCTTTTTCTCCATTCCCAAGAGGGAAAAATGACACAGATTTTGGCTCTAGCCCATAGGCTGTCTTCAAGGTTGTGTCCATCCACCTCAGTCCACCACGCCCTGCGGCAATTCCCACATGGTCACATTAGATCACATGTCGTCGGACCTGTATGTGCATCAGAGGAGGCTGAAAGTGCACTTTTATGTCACCGCTCTGCCTTGGGTCTTGTGGCGGTGAGCGAGGGCTTCCTTCAGGAGCGCTGTAAGTGCTAGTTTGAATTGGTCATTTGTTATATTGACGGCGCACTGAAGGCTTCCCATTGATTTCCCATCGATGTGTAGGTGAGCAGTAGATAAGCCAGCAGACGGGAGGAGATAAGCGCTTGTCGTTTTCCCCTGACAGCTACGGACACCACAAAGGACGGTGCAAAGTCAGATGTCTCCCAAAGTCACCCATTGAGCGTCGAGTTACTCCTACACCAACACACACGAGCTCTCAAACAAAAACCCCTCAACATCTTAGCACCTCGTCCAACGTCTTGCCGTCGCACTGCAAGGCTGCTGTATTGAATTAGCTATCGTCTCTGTCACAGTAGAAGTCTTCTTCCTGACTGCAGCGTATCAATCAGCTGATTCATCCTTATTAGATTAAACTATCGGGGTGTCGCGTCGTTAATGTGAAAAATGGGACGTTGGAGCGAGAGGATGGAAAATCTATTTCAACAAAAGGGCCAAGAGTCAGGCGGAGAACGTCAAATGTTACTAATGCTAATGTTTGGAGGAAGAACTAAAGACATTAATATTGATTGAATGACACTTTAATCTGTCTTCATACATGGAAATTCAGGTATTGGGGTTTTTGATAGGCACCATAAAGATTAATTCCACAAAGTTGGACATGTTTTTTCTAGTGTAAATTAATTATAGGGTGGCTGAATGCAAAAGTAAATCCAGTTAAA
>NW_019525485.1:4782615-4815447 GCF_002814215.2 Seriola lalandi dorsalis | reverse complement strand
AATATTTTATTGCATTGTTAACATCCATGGTTGCACATGCACAATATAAACCAAATGGGGAGCCATGGCTAAAAGGTCCAGATTTTACATTTAAGTGACATTTCCAGGCTGAATTCAGGGAATAAAAGATTCCATGAAATACTGCCTGCAGCCTTGTACTGTAGAGTGTAGTGGGTTTAAGAGGTATGCTTTCACATATGCATCACAACCCCTCTGTTCAAGCTAAACGCAGAGTTGGTAATTATATTTGTACCTAGTTTTTTTTTTGTCGTCATAAGCAGTAGGCAGACTTAGCCTATAAATAGTTGTCCCTGATGTTTCTTCTTTCATACACCACTGAAATCTGCTTAGTCTTGAATCACTGCAAAGGCGATTTATGCTTGATACATAATTTAAATATTACTCAGTCCAGCATGTTTCATTCTCAGCAACACTAAATTTAGAAGAGAAATAAAAATATTCAAGTCGACTCGTGTGTAATTAGACGTCCTCCACTTCGGTTGGGGGATTTAAGAACGTCAAACCTGTTGGTAGTATGTGTGGACAGCGACTGTTAAAGTCAGACAAAGACATCCCCGAAAATTTAACACAATTGCCTGTCAAAGCAATGAGGTCGACATGCACAAAACTTTAGTCTGAAGTGGTTTTTGGCAGCCTGAATTATAGCTGAAATATGGCCACGGGCTTCTGGAACAAAGGCTGGCTCCATACTGTGTTTTTGTGCCAATTTCCACAACCCCGTAAATGGCCATTAAAAGGGTTTGTAAAAAATGCATAGGGAAGCTAGCCAGTTAGTTGTTTCCTCTGTTGTTGCCTTCTCTGAGGCTAACTACTGGTGAAGCAGAATCATATGGTCAAACAAGCACAGTCAGAGGCACTTTGTCTCTTCTCCTCCCAGCTTTCTTTGCCGGTCTAAACGCCCCCCACCCTTTTTTTTTTCCAGACAGTGATTATATTTGCTGTCTCTTACTTTCTCTGGGATTTATTGGAAAAGGAATGGAAGTTGATAAACCAGCATCTGAAGCTTCTGTCTAACTCTCCAGTGGCTTCTGCACCCCCCCACGCCCTGCAGTAGGTGTCCATGTGTCTCATTTCCCCGCCCCCACGGGAGAAGTGAGCGACGTTTGCCCACCCGGGCCTGTGTGTGAGTAAAAGAAGAGGGAGACTGAGGGTGGGTGATTAAAGGAGTGGTACAGTGGGAGAGAGAAAATGGGGTGAGAACAGAGGAGAAGAGAAATGAGGTGACTCGACGGAGCTGCGAGTGTGTTGTGGTAGCAAAGAGGCTTTTGGAACCTCCTCAGTGGCCTCTTTTGTTTTTTTTGTTTTTATTTTAACTGTATCATCCAAGTCACCAGCCCCCGAGGGGGGCTTTGAAAGAAGTGATTTGCCTCTTTTCTCCGGCTTTGTTCCAGCCGCACACGCTTTTGGTTGGAACCTCAGGGGGACTCGACGCTTGGGAGAGTCAGGCTTTGTCGCCATATTCAAGCCATGTTGTAGAGACATTTGCATTTCTGAAACATATGTTTGTTGTATTTTTATATAGATCTGAAAATCCTGTGTATTTCAAGACTCCCATATATATTGAGGCTACTGTGTAAGTCCCTGTTCATTCAGTTGCTGTAATGAGCACTGTGCGTCATCAGCCTGTGTTATCTTTCCTCTAATGTTTTGAGTATGAATTGAGGAGGAGACTTTTGTGTCAGATAAGACGTCGCCTAATTATTGTTCTGGAATCAGGTGACTGCAGAAAGACAGAACTTTTGTTCCAAAAGGAGACAATTTGCAAAAAGTTACATTAACACCTCGTCTACATATTTGCCGCAGAAGGAACACCTCACCTTTTTAGTGGCTTCACTGAATCTGAGTCTGTTTCCCAGCTGCATTTTACTGAGCTCCCTGCAAAATAAATGATTTGTGTGCTTAGTCGCAAAACTGAAAGAGTTGCTCTGCACATAAAACCCAAGTGAAGCTTGTGCTGTTCTGTGGCCAGTTTAACCAGCCAGTATATACAGCATTTTCTAGTATTTGGCACCTTTCAGACTGGTATCAAGTGGAAGTAGAACAATATGCATGCATTATTCTTTACAAAATATTAAGCTGTAGGCCACATAAAAGTGATAAATCATGAAATCAAGAAGTGTTTTTACTTAACTCTATGTGATAAGTGTGTTGATGCTACATGTGTACTTTTACAGTACGTACAAATCCACAGAGCATGGGACCTCCGAGCAGGAGAGTGTTTGTTTGAGTGACCGTTTGTTTTATCCATCACCATTCCACAACCTTCACTGCGCTTTTATGTTCGTAACCATGACTGTAACCCTAATGGAGTAGTTAATGTGACCCACGGTGATCTAAGTAGTTTTTGTGCCTAAACAAACAATGACCGCGTGTTTGTTATTCTAACCATGATGACAAAGGTCCAGTGCATCTGCCGCCGTTTGGCCTTTGTTTCAGGAGATGCTTCTACGGTTTGTATCAAAGGATAGGGACACATGACCTGTATGGTCACACAGGAGGAGTGTGTGGGACTCACCAGTGTTGGATCTTTTGCCTCTTTAGTCCTTTTGGTCCCCCTTTAAAGTAATCACAGACTGACCAGGGTGCAAAATCACTGCACATCTTTAGGGTATTCAAGTGGAAATAGCTCACACGGTTGCCTCTCACTACAAGCTGCCAACATGGAAAGTTGCCTAGCGCAGCTTAAAATCCGTGTTTGATAGATAATAATTACAGACAGAATCCTCTATATCACATGGATACAGCACAGCAGTTTCCCAATGTGGCTTGCAGCAAAATCAAGGACTCCTACGGAGGCTACAAATGTACAAATTGTATACCCGGACCTATCACACAAACACACCTCTTGCCGTTGGTTGCTAGGGAATGAAGGGCAGGTGTCCATGTGGTGGAAACACAGTAACACTCTTGGCAGCCTGTGGCAGAGTTATTGATGACTCTTGGTGGCAGCAGTGATAGGATCGGCTCGAGCTTAATCGCTGAGCAGGAGGGACTTACTGCTAGTGCGAGGGCTGAATCCTCTCATTGCATCTCACACACACAAAGCTCATACACTTAAAAGTAGAGAACATACAGCGACATAGTGTGTATGGACACACAGAAACCTTTGTTTTGTTCAGTTTTGTGCATTGCATTCATAGGATAGGTCTCTGCATCTCCAGCTTCTTTTAATTTCCCACACACACACACACACACACACACAAACTCCTCGCATCACTTGAATTCCAAATGAAATCATGCAAACGCTCTCAGAGAAAGCAGGATAAATTAGATAGCACAACAAATGGGTGTTTAGCCTCTGTTTTTAAATTGATGCCACTTTGCATGCAACAAGCTGGATTCTTCTTCTTCTTCAGTGAGGGTGTAATCAGGCCATTGGTTCCTCCACATGCTCCACCTTATACACTGTATTTATGATTTCTGCAGCCTGGCTACATCACACCAACGCCCCCACAGTGAGGGTCATTACTGCTGCTGCATCACGGTGATTTGTAGCACATCCTCCGCCACCAGCTTTACCGCTGTAATTGTGCATGCTTTAGCCTCCAATTAGCATAGGTTTCCATATGTATGGAGGAGATCTCCATATATTATGAGCATCGCCAGAAGAGGTGAGGGCACCAGAGCTAATGTGTATTATTAGCATTGGCTGGTGGGGGGGGGGGTGCCAGGGATGGAAGCTGGTGAAAGATGCAGTTTTGATTCTGCTTCCTGTCAAATGAATCTTGGCCTCGGGTGACCTAATTAGGCTGGTAATAAATCAAAGCACCCCACAGGCTCTCGCATTCTGTTGGTGTGAGATATGTCAGTGACCCTCAGGGGAGGCCAGGGCAACCTTCATCACTTCCCTGAATCAAGGTTAGCACTGTAAATCAAGGACTATGTGCAAACTCTATCAGCCTTTTGGCGGACACTTGCATATTTTTACGCAGTCATGGCAGAACAAAACTTGCTTTAGTTATTATGCTGAAAGAATAAACGCTGACCTGTACGGGGATGGTTGTGTCTTTGAGTTCAAGTGCTGGGGACGGGACGGTGCTCATTTGAGTTCTCTTTTTCATTAACGGGGATTTTGAGCGGGGCAAATTGTGGAATGAGCTGTCATAACTCATTTAAAGCTGCACTAATCATTTTTAATATTACCTGTGGATCAAATGACTATGTATAATGTGACAAGTGTTTGTGCAGGTCCTGTCAGCTCTGTGGAGTGTTTTTTTAAAAAACATTTTTCAGCTAATTGTTTTGGTTTTATGACTCTCATCAGCAGCAGCGTATCCAGCATCTGTTTTTGATGATAATTCCATCAACTGAAAAAATATTGGCAATTCTTTTGATAATCATTATTCAACCATTTTCAAGCAAAAAGCTTCTCAAAGATGCTCTGCAGCTTTTCTGTGTTTGTAGTCAACTGAAAAGGTAATCAGCAAATTGATCGATAATGGAAATAATGGTTTACAGATGAATGTGGTGGAGCATTTAGCAACTAAAAAGCCAGATATTTCCCTCTGGAGTTGGTGGAGTCCAAAACAGAACTAAAAAGCATTCAACAGGAAGCCAGAAACACGACTCAAAATTGATGCTAATGCTGCACGTCTCTGGTCTTTGCCATATTTATTTGAAATTAGATATCAGTGTTGTGTTTGCAGCTCCTTTCTGCTACGCCCAAGTGGGGATAGAGTGAAGAGTGTTTCCAGTGTTCCAAATTTGTTTCCAGTGGCCTCATAGTAACTAGCAGTGCATTCGATATCTGTGTTACGCTTCTAGCCAAAGATGGATGGCCAGTGGGCATAGGGGCTTATGTATCTAATACACCTGAGGTAACTATACGCCAACAGTTTTGAATAACTTCCTAGTTCTTTCCAAAAAAAAAAAGTTCTTTCCTCGCTTGTTAAGTTGCCAAACCAGCGACACACCCCACTGGTATTTTAAAAACAGAACAGTTCTTGTCTGTCCACATGCTTCATAAAACAGCTCTCTTGCTGTATAACTAACAGAACTTATTGTCAATCACTTTTCAGCAGCAGTTTATAGAGACAGAGTGAAGAAATCCAGAAGCGGCGTGGATAAACAGAGAGGGCGAACGGTCACACTCACTGAGGGAAGCGTTCGTGCATCACAAACTAATCAAACCAGTACAACAGCACTCCCCAAGACCAAGTCGCTTACTGACTTCAGCCTCACCTGTCCACACACACACACACACAACAGCACGTCCGCAAGTGTGTCCTCCGGAAGCTGTATGGAAACTATATTGCTGGGAGGCTGTTAGTGTAGATGGCAGGGTGGCGGGCTGACAGGTGTGACGGGCCTCGCGCTGCGAGGGAAAGCGGCTAACAACTCTGATAGGCCCGGCGCCTCAGCGCAGAGCCCTCGGGGAAATGTCCGTGCTGCTGGCCTTATTGGTGGAAAGATGAAGCTGACAGGCCTCAGAGGATGATGCCCGGTGGAATGCCTTGTCCTTCTCACTCAGCCTCTCTCTCTCTCTCTTTCCCTCAATCTACCCTGTTTCCCCTCCTCTTTTTACTTGCCTGGAAAGTCTCCTGTTGTTTTTTTTTTTTTTTTGGTAAAGCAGCATTATCTACCACGCAGATAATGGAATCAGAAGCTTAAGTCATTGTTAGGTACCATATATCTCATACGCTGCCACAACGCTACCTGTAGGTTTAACATGTAACTTCTAATCTCCACAAATTTTACTAATGCAGGCATTTATTATATTATGCAAGTATTTAACTCGGTCTGACCCATTATTCATCCTTCATTAAAGATTTCTTATATACTTTTTTAAATGTTATTTTAAAAAAAATTGATTTTATCCGTTTGAAATCTTTCAATACCTCCAGTTGGAATTAGCTTGTGAAATTAACAAGAAGTCTCACAGGCTAGATAAAGGTAGGATGGTAGTTTGATTCGCCTCTGTCTCCATTCTTCAGCCAAAAACCAGCTTCAGTAACATCTGGAGCTCTTAAACCTTTGGTGAAGAGTACAAAAAACAATGATAATAGTTTTTGTATTATTCATCATATAATAAATACTTGTAAAAGTGAAAGATTTTTACTTGTAAATTTCCCTGGGTAAACCCTTGGTTGGGATGCTGTGCTCGTGTGACAAGGCTAATATAACGTGTAGCTAATGTGCTAACCTTACACATTTTCCTTCTATAGAAACTCTCCCCGAGGTCATGCTTAGGTTAAAATTCCATTTGTCACATAAATTTCAGGCTTCCACTGGAAACGGATTGTTCCATAATGGGGCTGCAAATGCTACTCCCACTTTACAAACACACACACAGACACCAGCCCGACATTACACTCATGCTTTACTCATGCCAACTCATTTAACCTCTGGCTACAAGCTCCAGCATCTGACTCTGAATGAAGCACAAGAATAGAAGTAACAATGAATTATCATGGAGTTTCACTGAGCGTGCGTCTGCTGATACTGCTACCTCCAAGACATGTTTCGGGACAATCAAATGATGTACACAAGCGATGGAAAAAAGATCCATCAAGGTTTGAATAATTCATACTTTGAAGGTGAGCGATGTCTCGCCAAGGAGAGGAAATGTATTCCATAGTTGCAAATCTGTTATCTGAATGCAAGGGTGTGTAAAAATACACAAGAGCAATCTCAATAGCAGTAGATGTCAAATGACACTGTGTGGGGCGAATCATCAGCCGAAGCGGACTTGTTTTCTCCTACAAACAATCTTGTTTCCATGAGACAACCCCCCCAAGGTCACAAGCTGGAAGTGGGGCGCCGTCGACCTTCAGTGTCCTCCTCGTGCGCCTCCTGCTTGTTTTATAACGCAACAGGAAAAGAAAAAGGTGAAAAGATGAGAGACGGACAAGAAAGAAAGTAAATAGAAACGGTGTGAGGAAACGGGAGTGAGGGAAGAGATTTGTAGACAAACACCAGAGAAACATTACATCCTCACCTTTTGTGAGCAGAATCAAAATATTTTCGCGTTGCTGGATTTTTTTTTTCTTTTCAATATTTGACAGCAAAAAGGGTTTTTTTTTTTTTTTAAAGACAAAGATGAAAGATTGATGGGGAACTGATGATTTCTTCGCTGCATGCTTTTGCAGCTCATTTTGCAGCCAAAGTCTCTCTTTTGGGGCCTTATGGGAGAGAAAAGTGACATTGAAAATTGAGGCGAAGTAGCGTAGATGTGCACTTTTCTGTGTAGCTCTTAATGTTCACCTTGAGTAAAGTTTAATGCGGCTGGTAAATATTCAATTTCAAGTAAAATTAGAGCCCCCAGCTTTAAGACGCAGCTCCCCTATAGGGAGTGTAAACAAGTGACATCATCTCCCTCCTGCTGCTAAGCCCCTCCCCTGTGGCTTTGAGTGACAGCTCCTGGCGGCAGGGCCCCCGGGCAGTGAGTCTTAAACACAGTGCTCGGAGCCACACATTCACACAGCCCAGGGCTATGCCAGCTGCCGCGCTGATACCCCTCTGCGGGGTGCCAGCGCCGTCGCTGAGTGGGTGCACGTGCACAGCTGGCGACTTGCGCACGCGTGTGTGTGTGCGTCTTCGCTCTTGTGTGTGTGACGTCGGGCGTGTGTTTGAGCAAAGGATCAGAGACAGCCCCGACCAAAGCAATTCAGGGTGTTTACTTTTAATTATGTTGGTTTTTTTGCCCCCTTTCTCAGCAATGAATGAGGGTTTCTATTAATTATACACAGGAAATGTGCTGTGTGTTTTCAAAGGCACTGAGATATGCCTTTTGTCCGTCCCCACATTTTCCTTCTATTGACTTTGAGCAGATAAACGAGGTATGTTTGGTTCATATTCAGCGGCTGTCAATGGATCGTGTTTAATGTCTGCTATTACGAATGATTAGCTTTGGATTAGCTGAAGCTTTTGTCTTGTCTGCCTGCTTTGGTTTTTTTTTTTTTGTCCTTTTCAAAATCCAAGTCATTTGGAGAAGTGGCTCTTTTAGAATTGTATCTAAACCCAATCAAAAGCAGACAAAAAAAAAACCTGCGGGGTTGGGCTATTGTCACAGTGCTGCCTTTGATGGCGAGTCTCGACTTTGATGGTTGGACATGTTGGCAAACACTGTGCGACTTTTACTGAGAGCTGAATGTTTGCTGAATATAAAGCAGGCTTTCGATATGGTCATTGTTTGTGTGTTTGTCAAAATTTGGATGACGGTTGTATTCACTAATGGCGCAGTGGGTGTTGCCGTATTATTAATTTTGAATTAAAGACTAAATCAATACTAAATCACATCGGGGAGAAAAATTCCTGCCCACAATATTCTGACGTAAAATGCACCTCGAGCCCATCACTGATATCAAAGCAAGTGTTTTTCCTCTGCTATCAAAGGCAACACGCACAGGATATTAATTACAAAACACAAAACACATGCAAAAAAAAGTCCTGGCTTACAAAACCATCCATATGTTCATCTACATGCAGCGGTGTATACAGCACAATGCATATGATACACATGCCTATGCCTATGCATACAAATCCACCTGTTGGTGATGGAGAAACAAAGGAATTGAAACATTTAAAAATAGTAATTGCACTGTGTTTGTTTTTGAATAGAGCTGAGGGTTGAAACAAGACAGGCTAATAGCTAAGGTGCTTGGAAATAGAAAATGCATTGATTATTTACAACCACTGAGGAGCATCTGGCTTACACAGCTCCACGAGTGAACCTTCAGAATAGGATTAAAGGACTTGTGTCTCAGCGGGATTTACACTGGGCGAAAGCTTTAGCGCCTCAAGCTTTTATGTCTTGACCATATCACTTTAAACTGTCTTGTCGTCTTGAAAGGCGTGATACAGATGAACCTGTCTCGTTGCAGATGCAGTGAGCCGTTCGGTCCTGCTGGCTGCTGCAGGTCAACCATCATATACCGTCATCTGTGTTGTTAAATTGGTAAATATATAACAATGTTTTTTGACCTTTCAAGAGATTCTTCACGACTTTACTCGCCTTTACATTCAGTCTGAATGCGCTGCGTGATGTCTATAGAGACACAGGTGCAGTTTGTCAGCACCTATGATGCACCTGTATTTTGACCTGTTTCAACCTGTTTTTTTTTCTCAGTTTTTGCATCTGTTCATTTTTCTCAGGTTTGATACACAGTAGCTAAAAGGCATCAATCCATAGATCTGTGCAGCTATTTGCAATTTAGAAGCACAGATACCCTTAGGTGTGGTTTGACGCGCTGTTCTCTACTGTACAAGAGATTAGAGGCTGTTATTGTGAGAAAGTGTGGTAATTGATAGAGCGGAACTTGTTAGATAAACAATAAGTTGACTTGCTCTCGGCGTGTAGCGAGAGATGGCCAATTTAACTTGTGATACAAACCAACGTGAAGTAATTACGAATTTCATCACCTGTAATGAAGTTCAGGATGATGTGGTAAACTGAAAGAGTTCTCCTTGAATGCAAAAACTCGTCTTGGAATTGATACATTTTATTTTGAAAGAAAATCCTTCAATTAAGTGAATGAAACATTTGATAGAGATCCCCTGTATGTTTGTTGTCTCTCCACAAAACAAGATATATATTTATGTGGAACAATAGTTTTGAAATCCCGTTTCCGTTCATCCAGTCAAGAAATATAGACTTGGATGCTGTGGTTTTCATTGAGAGCAAACTGAGCCGTGACCTGTCAAGTGTTGGCTGCGACTCGCGCTTTTTCCTGTTCACCTGTGGCTCCCTGTCCCCTGTTGTGTGGAGTCAACAGCCGAGCCGCTATCATTGCAGGTAATCATCTCCACGCTCCGTTGCATCCGGAGGGAGACGAGCCAAACGCCGTCTCCGGCTCGCGTTAAGGCCACCCGACTGACCGGCATGTGGCGATGTAAGCGCGCCGTCGTCTGTGTCGCGGAAGGGACGCCATCCGCTCGGCGGGGCTGGGCTGGTTGGGGGGGGGGGGGGGGGGGGGATCCAATTACCTTAGCTGCGATTGGAAGCGAGAGGAAGTGCCAGCAGTGGTTAGCACACATCAGTACCCAGGAGACGGATGGACGCTTGCTTTTCCCAGTTGACTCTCCTTCCCATACATATATACACACTTACATGCAGAGCTCAAGCTTATTTATGCGCTTGCTCAGTGAACCTTAAAGTCCCTGCTGTCCTCGGTGCATGCCTGTGTGTGAATGTTAGTCTTTCTGGGAGTCTCTCAGTTATATTTGAATGTCATAAACCCATGCATGTGTAGCTCTGAAGAGAAAAAGACAAAATTGACAACAACAAAAAAAAGCTTGTCTAACTGTGCATAACCTGGAACACATATTCCTCTCAGTCTCTTATCAGGCCTGCAAATGTTAGTTTACTAGGCAGGAAACATTCAAAAAATATTTCTCTGAGATGAATGGCGCCGGCCAATTAGCGTGTTTCCTCTCATCTGATCTGACTGCTGCTGATGCTCTGAACAAGGCCCCGTAGCTCCGCTCCTTTTTCGGAACTGGAGAGTCGATCATAGAGCAGGGGCCATAGCTTTGCTTTGACTGCTTGTTTGCAGTTCGTCAGTGGGAAGGATTTGCCTGATCAATGAAAAGAGCACTCAATGTTATGGTTTGGAAAAAAATCAACATGGCTACAAGCTCATCTGCTAAAGGAAATGAAATCGATTGACCTCCTCTGATGAAAATCAAGTTTTTATCCTTGTTAACATTGTGTTTTTTATGTAATACAAACATATCATGAGTCGAATGCAGATGTCACTTTAGTCACCGTTCCTGTTGAAACACAGTCTTTATGACTGAAGCCGCCTGCCATCTGTGCACCAACAGTCAACCCCCCCCCTCCTTTCGAAGTCACTTAGATCTGTCCCCTTTTGCCATCTTGATACAAAAATCAGAATCAACTGGGCCCGCTCAGCGTTTTTACACATGCCACAGAGCATGATGGGATCTTAATTGCTTAATTGTACCATGCGGAGCAACAGTGTGGAAGCATGTGCATTCGTTATGTTTCTCCACTCATCTACACAGGTTTTTCATTTAGTTTGTCATCCGTCTGTTGTTGTTAAGTGTTAATTAATCTAGGAAGTAAGTGCCTTATATTTGCATGATTGTACATTGTTTACTAATCATAATGCAACAGGCTTGGATGCATGTTAGGTACTAATGGATTACTCTTCTCTTTTTTCTTAAATGCATAGTGTTGTAAAGCCTCTATAACCAAACGTGGTGTGTTTGCCCTTGTGGGTGAAGGAGGGTGCACTGGGGTTATGTATCCTCTCCTCCCTCTGGGACAATCATCAGTAGCCCCTGTCCCCCACCAGCCCAATTAGGATAGTAATTCAAGAGCACTTGTGCAGGCCATTATACTGTTATTTGCCCTGTCTGTGGTAACACAGGTTAAATCATTCACACGCACACACACGCACACACACACACACACACACACACACACACACACACACACACACTAACTCGGAGTCGCTCACACAATCAGCTGAAGACAGGAACTCACACACAGCTTCTTTGACCCTCTGGTGATTATGTAGATTATGTGTATGTGTGTGTGGGGGCACGGGTTCCCCTCCATTTCACTAATTGCTTCGAATAGTAGATAAGACTATAATTACAACTCTCGTCTAAGAAAAGAGCTTGTGGTGTCAGTCTTCTTCTCTGCTGCTTTATTTCACCACTGATGACTCTCTCTCCTCCGTCACCGCCATATAGAAGCTGCAAAAAACGCCGGCCTTATTTCTCACTATTACCTGAGACCTACGTTATCTTTGTTCAAGCAAATGTGTTTTCTTCTCTTCCTTCAGTTCGGCTGATTGAGACATTGTGTGCGGCGTGTGTTGCAATCAGATGAGACATTAAATCAGATGAGAACCAGGTGAGATGTGTTGACAACATCCTCAACATCCAGATTTTGTGTGTGTGTGTGTGTGTGTGTGTGTGTGTGTGTGTGTGTGTGTGTGTGTGTGTGTGAAATTTTGAGTTCAGGTAACAATTGTACAATTTGCAAGGCTGGAATTAAATCAGTGTAAATCCTTTCAAAGTATTAGCTGTTCTGAAGCTTTCAGTCATATTATATGATCTTGGTCAGATGGTGGATTGTGACCAGCTGTCATGGAATTAGAGAAGCGTAAATTTCTTCTGTCTTTGAGGGCTGTTGTCTTGCACGGCTTAAGGTTAAAGATGTGTCTGAACTTTGAACCCTTGATTTTCTTGCATGGAAGTGCACTCTTACCACTCTGATATAGGGTGTAATTGAAGTATATAATTAAAGGTGCTGTATTTAGGTGACTTATTTGACTTTAATTTCCAAAAGCTAACATAGCAGCTTTGGAAATGAACTTCTTTGACACTTTTCCTCTGCTGCAGCTGAGATCCACTCAGGTTGAGTTGGTTCTGTGTTCCTGGCGTGGAAAGCCTGCAGTCAGTTATTATGTTTACATGTACCTTCGTATCCTGGTGTTGAGTCTTACCTTTGTTTTGATCATATTTTGGGGATTTGACATTTACACAGTACACGAGGAACTTGGTTATTCAAATTCCTGTATACATAACCATAGCAGGTTTATTCTGGTGTCATTTCTTTACCTCGACAGTTGAGCTAACTGCACTTTTGTGCATTTATTATCCCACTGGAGGCGTTTCCATTTGATTTGTAATGGAAAACAAAAAAAGCAACAACACAGTTTATTCTCTGTATTACCAAAAGTCAGACTTCTCCATTATTTCAGCGTATGACACCTTTTACCATAATATATTTTTTTGGAGTTTCACTAACTCACTACTACATGACAGCAGTTGAGAAAACACCTCCACACCATGGTTTTCTTACGGAGTACTCCAGCAAGATTATACGTTTCTCTATAACATATAAGCCTGATCATAACAAGGGTACTACTGCACATGAAAACCAGGGAGTAAGATGAAGAAACAGGATTCTACATTGCCACAGAAAATCATTTAAATATTAGTGTTTTTACAGCTGTGTTTTTTGGGGGGTTTTTTTTCAGTTTTTTCCACAAATAGCTTTTTTAATCTAAAAAAAAAAATTAAGTGCCAAAACAATCCTACAACCCTAAAATTAAAAAACTCTTGTCCACTTGAATGAGACGATCTCGCCCACAAACGTCTCCTAAATATGATGCTTTGTTTGACTCAGAGCCAAGTTTGTTATTGTGGATTGCGGGAGCTGTCCATGGTGCTGAACTCTCAGCTCTAATACCATACAAAACATACTGCACTGTGTGTGTAGGGTAGACACTTTATAAAAACCCCAGAGGGGATTCGCTTTTCATTACTTATTGTACAGTATTACTCCGTCTGTAACATTATTTGTGTATGTGACAAGATGTTGGATTCAAGTGTTCTTTCTCTACAGATATTTCACCCCAGTGTGTGAATGTTAGTTGAGTGTAATCCATGCTTGGGTCAGGCTCGAGGATGTTTTTCCACAGGGAAAAAGAGATACCTATATTTGTTCCAAAACCTGGTGAGCAGTCAACTCCAATTGGCTTCCTTTCTCACAGCTGTCACGTCTTATTTGTTCGATCGCTGTATCCCATATAGGTGTAACGGGGCAAATAAACAAACACAGACTGACAATACATAAGAAGCCCGGTCGATTTCAAGACTGATCAGCTAAAGAAAGACCATATTGATGATTTTAATTCCCTTTTCGCAGCAGACTTCGTCTTTCACCAGCACAGGATTAAAACAAAGTGTGAAGGGAGGTGTATGTGTGCGGGTGGGTGCTTAAATGATGGTGACAGATAAAAGGAGCTTAAGAGGCAGTTTGTGGGAGAAATCAGCAGGTGACAGGGGCGAGAAGGTATCCGCCTGCTGTGAGGAACCATTTGTAAGGGGCAAGAGCAGCGTGATGCCACATTTCTGCACTTGTTTTTGTGGACTTGTTTTTGAAAAACACCACTTGTCTCAATGAAGAATACAATTGTAGACGAAGCCTCTTGTCCACTCATGTTGACAAATGCACATTTACGCACCGCGGAGGATTTGCACACCCACACACACAGCGAGAGCAGCAGTTTTTTCGGCGATGACCGCGCAACACACACAGGCATAGTCATAGACGGGGGGGGGGCTTGGAATGATCCATTAGGGGGAGTGGTTGCAGTGCGCATCAGACAAGCGAGATGACAAAGGCAACTCAGACGGATGAATCAGCCCAGTCGCTGTGAAAGGAGCGTGAAAGAGATGTTCACATTCATCCATCCATCCTCGTCAGCAGCCAGCAGGCCACCCGGCTGTCCCCCATCCTGACGCCTGACACATTCACCCACGCACACACACCCATATTCGAGAGACATGCGCTGATATCGGAGTCACTCACTCGGTCACACATACTTGCACTTTGTGTGCTCGTAACATCCACATACACACACACACACACACACACACACACACACACACACACACAAATATTCTCACCACTCACACTATCATGGGAGGAGGGGAGTTAGCCACATCTTGTTGACATTTTCATAGGCACTAGGAGTAATTTATGTAAGGTTAGCTTGCTCCCAGTGCACTGGGCCAGAACACAGTAAAAGCAAACAGAGGGAGAAAGAGAACAAATTGCTTTTTTAAATTGCTCAGACAAGGGGTGCTCTTTTTGCTCTATTAGGACAAAGTGCAAACACTGCTACAAAGCAGGGGGGCCAAACCACAGCAGTGTGACTAAATCTAATAGAAATACCACTTGCCAACATGTACGCCAATGGGCAGTTGGCATCTGCACAGAACCAGTTTGATGTGGGTGGAAAACATTTATGAACTTGCACAGCGCTAAGCTAACTCGATACCCAGAGCTAGCATTTTCTACAAAGTCCTCTATTTTCAGCCCGGATTACTTTGTTTCATGAGGGACGAAGCAGGGAACAGTCCGAAAATATCAACACAAGCTAAAAATGTTGTTTGTTCCAATCTCCAATTGGAATTTGCTCAAAAATGCATGTGACTTTGTCCAAACATCAACGTTTAAAAAAAAAAGTATATTTATGGTCTAGATTCTATAAAGAGGAGCCATGTTATCTCCATAATCTTTGAATCTTCATTCACGCACACCGGCCTGAACGTTTCCTTGTCTGTCTACCACCTTGTCGTTTGACCCCCATACTGTAAACACGTCATGTTTCGCACTCAATTACCGGTTACCAACGTATATTCTTCTCTCATTAGTGAGAGGTAGAATTGTAAATAATTACAGAATTCTTATGACACTTACATGTTGCAGGGATTTCTGATGTGCCCTTCATGCAGTACTTGGTTTACTGTTTTCATGGGGCTTGCACTTAGACTTCTGGGAAATGGATGAAAATAAATCTATACCACATGGAAACTTAATAAATAATGTTAAATCCTAATTTTAATGGATGAGGAATGTTTTTTTTATATGGGTCGGTCTGCCGGGTTTGCTGCCTCCCTCTGAGGACCATGAATACCCACCTCTAATTTAATGACACTCTCATCATTACCTGTGGTGATAGTTTAGCCTCAGAACTGTGCTGGAGGAGAGAGGTCGTAATTACCAAAATAGGAGATCCTCTGCAGAAGGGGTAGACAGAGAGCAAAAAATGACGCCATGACTGAAATATTCATGGGGACATTTCTCATGTTCATGTCTCTGAACAGGGATCTCTCGCTCGCTCTGCTGTATCTCCAGCTCTGATTTCATCAGATAAGGCAGACAGTAAAAGTGGAGGTCTGGCAGGAGCTTAACCAGATTTTATTTTGAAATGTGAAAAGTGCAGGAAAGTACAATATAATACACTTTCCGTGATTTAGCGCACAGTCTTAGAACGAGGTTATTGGCCTTTGCTTTATGGTGATCACGACTGACCTGAGCACACCTTCAATCAACTGACTGATTTTTATTTTAACCCAGCCCATGGTTTGTGTAAGATGATTCTTAGGGCTTTAGATTGTTGTTCTTTGTAGGGTTTTGTGGTCTCTGTACAATATGAAACTCAAGTCACCATATGCATTATAATGACACTTGATCATTGATTACTTTTGCAGCTAATGAAGGAACAAAGAAATTAATCAAAATAAAAAACAAAGCCAGAAGAAATGTTTTTTCCTTCAGTGGAAATTAAATGTCTGCCAATAGATAAATCCATAGTAAACAAATTTAAATTTTTGTAAGCGATGGCGATGCCCACACTGCCTGTGTGTTTCCTGGCTGGTGATAAACTTCAAAGTGGCCTGTTTCCTCTCCCTGGGTATCACAGCACCCGACACCCCCGTGGAGAGGGGGGAGAAATTGGCTATCTACAAGAGACACCCCCTGGTGCTACCATGTCCTGTCCGCGGCCCTATTTGGGCTGAACCTCAATGGATGCATGTAATCCTACTTCCCTCATATGTTTATTTGGCCTCTGCAAGGCCCCCCCTTGGAGGGACATTGACGTTGTAGGGTGACAACAAGGACATCATGCTCTCCTCTTGCATTGGACCATGCTCAGAAATCAAGGTCAACGCACTCACAGAGCACACAGTGCAGAATTAGTGTTCATGAAGTGAAAAATTGGATCCTCAAATCAAATTAGACACAACATCGGGTGAAATGTTGATCCCATTCACACAGTGTCTTGTGTTTTCCATTAAAACCTTCTCACTTTTCCGTCATGGAAAACTTTCTAGGAGTCGTTTTGTGCGGTTTGAGTGTATGCACAACAAATTAAAGCCAACAACGAAAGAGATTTTTTCAAGAATCGTCTGTTCCTATTTGTCCCTAATTGGTCTTTCCCCAAGATGATAGCCACTTACTACCAAGAATACCTCAAATTACTGGAGGAAAATATTCTTAAAAGCCGTTCCACTGCAATTTTAAAGGCAAATGTGCTTTTTTTTTTTTTTTTATGTGTTTGCACTGGGTTGAATTCACTCACAAGCACTCACAAATCTCTTGTGTGCACTTTAAGGCAAACATCCATACATGCATGCCTTCGACTTCAACACTTCTGTACAGAGCCCCAGTCAGAAGCATTTGACTCACTGGTTTTGATGAACTGTTTGTAAAGCTCTGCCATGCACGGACAAGCAGAAGATTAGCAGTGACAGATACTTCTCATGCTGGGGGGGGGGGGGGGGGGGGGGGGAGCATGCTAACGCTTCCCATCTATGTTGGTGTTAATATGCCCTTATGATGTTCCCCTGCTCAACACTGAACACTCGTGCAAAAGTGTCAAGGGTCCATCAGTGCGTGTGGCATTTTTTACTTCAGTGCATTCTGGGTAAAGATCAGCCACCACCCCGCTCAGTGATTCATCTTCGCAGGTGATGAAATATACATTTATCAGAGAAGGACATAAAGCTGGTCCCAGTGAATGAGACATTTGTAACGATAAGACTATGATATACTCTGGGTGAAGTTCAAGAGGGCGAGTCCGCAACACATTAACTATGATATACTATCTGCTCTCTGCTAAAATGGAGCTCTGCTGCAGCCAAAGGAAAGAGAAAGTGGGTTTCTTTTGTGTCTCTTATTGGGGTTATTCATTTTTATCAGATGTACAGACACAGCAGCAAAATCCCAAATGTTTTCTCATAAGAATTTTATTGAGAAATTCAGCTTTGAGCAGTTTGGTACCAGCTCTTTGGATGTCAATGCCATTGTTTTGATATATGGATTAGATGGTGCTTTTACCTTTTACTGGAGTTCATATCTCAAAACACTGCAAAGTGCATTGTATTCTCCAATCTATCTTTCACTAATACGAGCGCCTAGTAATTCTATAATTCTATAGAAATAATCTGAGCTTTGGAAAAGCCGATATAAAAAGCATACTGGTAAATGCATATTTTGAGTTGTCAGTTTATCTGAAAATGTGCTGCTTTGTGGCAGATAAGTATATCAGTAAATACAAAAAAGGCTTCACCTGTTATCTGTGTTGTTGTACACAATCCACTTGGAAGATTTCTTCTAATGGCATTCATACAAACAGCACATTTTTCCGTGCTACGGTTGTTGATGTATGTCTTATACAAAAATGGCTGCCACAGCTATTTGGCTAAAACGAGGAGCTTTATTCCGCATCTATAAAACTGTCAGAATCCTTTTCCCTTACAAGGGTGATAATGGTCCTGCTGCATAACTATGTTGAGGCAATCCTTCTCCCCTGGTCCCTTTCATGCTCTTCCCCTCCCGCTTCTTTCTTTTCCTTTATCTTCCTGTCATCTTGTCGATTCTCCTCCTGTCCGGGAACAGTGTGTTCCTCTCCAGCATGTGTGGAAATATAAGGGATGCTCCTCGGCTGACAGCCACCCTGCATCACAGCAAAGTGCCGCTGTCTTTTGTTTAAGGTAGACTGTGAAACCCTCTTGGTGGGTTAGTTTTTCTTGAGTTGGGAGCAGCTTTGCTGTTAAAAAGATGTGTAAGGTTTGTGGAGACAGAAAGAGTTCATGTCCACCTTTGTTATTTAAACAAGAATGCTGCAATGTTAAAATACATAAAATTATAATATTATACCTGAGGATCGCTATTACATCTGCAGTAGCCATTATAGGAATTTTTTATGCATTAGAGGTGACTTTGCATAAGGGCTTTTATACAGTAGGTTGGAAAATATGTACTTAAGTTCTAATAAATGTGAATTAGTAATAATTGCCATCTTTCATCACATTTCTTGCCATAAATGTGTGAAAGTACGTGGACACTTGTCAGCGACAGCTGTAATTCTCCCGTTGGTTCAAGTAATGAGTAATTGTGAGCCATAATATCTTTTATGTGGATTTGCCCCCAGACCTCTGTTGCTGATAATGTGATAATGTGGGGTTTCTGCGCACTTGGTGTGGGTATCCCACTGCAGCCAAGGTGCCCTATTGTTTTATGGTCGTCTACAAAACAAAGACAGCACATCCCTAACTTTAATGGCAGAAACGCTCACTAGGCTACTCAGTCTGCACCTTGATTTACATGCAACTCAATCACACCAGCTCTCAGACTAATGGCGTCTCCGTGCACTTTATTTCATTACGTTTAATGGCTCTCTAATTTTGTGCATTTAATAAAAATCAGAGGAACAAGAAGTACAAAGAGGTGTGCACACGTTCAAGAGCAGTCACATACTATTTGTTAAGTGAGAGGTAAAGTAACAGAATAGGTAGAGAGGTGTGTATTTCTTAAGAAAGCATTGGAGGATCATGTTAAAAAGAGCCACTCCACTGTGGCATTCAGTGAGGAGTGTGAAGTTTTTCTTGAAAGGTGAGTGTTCGTCTCACAGCTATGTCTTATTGAAAAAGACGCTGCATCGTCTCACGTTAGTTTAAAACTGGCAGTAGCTTGAACGCTGACACGTTTTTGCACATGCTTCCGGAGCTTAATCAGCCGAGTATGGCGGTGCATCAACAGTCGCGGCTAAATTGACTGTCTCGGAACAAGTCGGTTTCTCGCGCAAGCCTTCACTCACGGCGCCACTTCAATGTAAACGTCCATACATGATGCACAAAGCAAATGATGGACCTGCTGGAAATGTCAGATAACGACAAAGGTGCCTATCAAGCAGTAATTCATGATTCCCATAATGGAGGGTTCCTTTAGCAGTTGAAGTGAATGCTCTATCCTGTGCTGAATGGAAGCAAATTTCCATGTTTTTACCCAACATAATGGCTCCTTGCTGCTATGTTAAGATTCATCGTTTCTGCTTTTTTAATGAAACTATTTTAGACGAGGCGACATTGCATCACCTCACCTGAGGGCTGAAGAACTAGCCATTCATCAGTCATCTGGTTTTGTACTTTTTACTAGTTAGTCAACCTTTGTTATCCACCCATTACAGCTCAGTCTGATTGATTTTCTCCCAGTCCAACACAGGCTCTGTTATCTAATTGCCACCATCGGTGATCATGAATCCTTCTGTAAAACACCTTCGCTCAGTAACTGTGGCCCTACTGCACTCTGCTATCACACATGTTCCACCTGATGTGTCTAAACACCCTGCATTGCTATTTGGAATCCATTCACGCAGTCTGATTCTCCATTCTATGGGAAATCTATAAGTGCTGAACAATTGGTCCCTGTTTGGTAGAAAATAGCTTTTATCACAAAGAGCTAGTCGGTCAATCAGAAAACTGGTGTGAAGTACCTTCGGATTTGTAGGCCTTTAACAGATCTTGTACATATTCTACATTTGTGACAGGCTCTTTAGCTGCTAAATGCTCCACTGTGGTCACCAGCTAATAGCAAGTAGTGGTAGAGCACAAAACTGAAACAATAAGCTGAAAGATGCTTTAAAGCTGCTTAGAGCTAAGGGGCAGACTCTAATGTGGGTTAGTTGATACGAGTAAACCCTTTTCACAATACACATACGCATTTGATCTATTGTTGATATAAAAATATTGATTAGAGCAGCTTTAAAATGAAAATCCGAATCAGGAATTCATGAAAATGTTCATTTTTAAATCTTACAGCTGAGAATGAGACACAATAATAGTGTTTTCTTATTGAGTTCTGACTTGATACATCATCTCCTGCATGTATAACATCCTGCAATTTTTTATTTTGGCCAAAGTGCGGTGTCTGAATTAGAAGGGATGGGCTGTGTCTCACTGTTGTAACCCCCCCATAATGTGATCGATGCTGCTCAGACAGTAATAGACTAATATACTTCCTTCTTTTTTTTTTTACGTCACAACACTTGACTAGAACATCTTTAAAAGCATAACACCACGGACAGAAAAAGCGCTGGTCAATTTCCGATGAACACTTTTACAATTTATGTTTCTCCATGCATCACTCTGCTCCCACTGACATCAAAGATGACGAGCACAGACATGCGGCGCGCAGGAGGCTTGTAATCCATTATTGTAAATAGCGAGCCGAGGATGAATGTGGGGAACGTACATGGCATTATTGCACTAATATTCACACGTCTGTTGGGGTCTATTTTCAACACCACACTGTTATTTATTCTCTGTGCTTAAAAGTGGGCTAAACAAACTTAACGCAACAAACATAATTGAACACGCCATATTTCATGTGTCGCTTCTTTGTCTTTTGCTGCAGTGATGGATTACAGCTTTTAAAGGAAACAGTGTCTCTCTGAGGTGGTTTTGATGTTGGAACACAACGGGAGATACTATAGACTAAAATAACAGTACAGTAAAATGTAAGCGCTTGGAGGAATCAGTATCATTAGATTTGTTTGTATCCTGAACCATGAAATCCCATTTATAATAGAGTGAGGATAGTTTAATCTTAACAGGAGGGCTTCCAACTCCATTATTCAAACCATACACTAAAGACTTTCTATTCCTGACATTAGTAGTCAATAAAATAAATAAAAGTGGCTTCATGGATTATCAGCTTACAATAGATGCCCCTTCGTTGCCATTATTCTAATTACTAACTTTGCATATTGCTGTCGTAGTTTAGGCTAATAGCTCTGTCATGCTCTTTATTGAATTTGAGAACATCTACTTCATCAACCACAGGCAGCGTTACCTCAGATAGCATTAGGTTTAATTTTTCTTATGGTTGATGTAATTTTAATCCACCTTAGAACAAGTAGCAAGCAAAAGGTTTTGTTTGTTTGTTTTTGTTTTTTCTACTTGTGATCCAGTTGATTAAAGTGTGAATTTGAGACTATTAAGGACGAGTAGAGTGAGTCCATCTGATGACAGAAACACGTTGATAATGGGTTTTGTGGAAACTGATTTGAACCTGTATGTTTTATATCTTAGCTACTGGTGCGTCATCTTCCCCTCAGCACTTGTTTTTCTTATGATATACATGGTGAAAACAGCCATGTAACGCCAAAATAATATAATGTAAATTGTATTTTGTAAAATCTCTTTTCGATAAAAAGCAAAATAAATAAATAAAAAAAAAGAATCATTCAAAGTCATCTGAACTTAAGCATTTTAACCAACTTACAGAGATGACATTAGCTTATTTGGCTAGCCTCTTTTCTCTGATTCACCAAATCTTAAAAAAGGTACAAAAAAAGTTGAGTTGTAAATCTGGCGATGTTACCACTGTAAACATCATGCACAAGCTGTATAAACAGTAAGTAAGAATAGCAGGGCTAAACAAAGAGGGAGTTAGTGTGCGTGATCCACCTACAGTCAGTGCACATGTATGTTATTAAAGAGTAATCCAGTGTCATTTGTGTTGGAGCACCCTTGAATCAGTTTGGATGTAGTGCCTCGTTCAAGAGCACTTGAATGATTTGAATGATGCCGCTCAGACCACCCACCAGTCTTGTGCTCACTGCAGAGCCACTCTGTTCCTTTTTAGTGCTGCAGATGCAACCAGCAACCTTTTAGGTCGCCGGTCAGGACGTGGACGCGGACGTCTAGGTAGAGCAGCAGCCCACACAGTCACCCGACGAGCAAGTGATGCTGTGGCATTTGTTCACTCAGGCAAATTCAGAACGAGTCAGGAGAGAAAATGACTGAGTGGGTAGAGAGTGAAAAGAGAGAAAACAGAGAGGCGCACCGAGCGAGGGAGAGCATGGGAGAGGAATGCAAAGAGAGATAAGTGAACCTTGGTTTCTAATCCTTCTCCTTAGTTTCTTTTCCCATCTAGAGCAAAAAAAAAAAAAAGAAAGAGGAGGGCAATCTCATTTACATCCCAGCACACGTTTGCTTCCCAACAGCCTCTGGAGGATCCCTAATCAGCCACAATTGGAGAGATGGATTTTTCAAAACGAGTCTTTGATGTGAGGGTTTAACATTTGTTTTTTTGATCTAATTATATAATAGGCAGGCCAGCCGTGTCAGGGGCAGCGCAGGCACATGCCTCTTCATTGAAACAGCAAATCAGAACAATGCAGATTTCGTCCGTTGGGAAACAACTCTGAACTTTTGTTAGGTAACGAGATGACTTGCTTTCTTTGAAGTTTTTTTTTTTTGTTGTTATGTTCATGTTTTTATAAGGCCGGTATTATATTGCTGGTTGTTTTAAATCCAAAAGTATTTATAAACAGCAATACAGGGCTGTTCCCATGGCGACATCTTTAGGATTCCATCTTTAATTATCTTGCGATTACTGGGGTTTGGACATCCTTGGACGCTGTTGAGGTGAAGACGAGTTATATATATTGATAATACATAAATGAAAAGGGTTTCATTTTTATTATGACCATATATTTCCAAAGTGACAAATACTAAGATTCATTTGGGTCTTCTCTTACAATTATGTTTATTGCTTTAGTCTCAATAAAAAGAGTTCGAATTAACAATTAGCCACAAAATAGATGGTTGTTAAATTATATTATATAATTAAGATGGCAACTGCTTGTTTTAATGGTCTACCTAGCAATGTGTGCGCAGCGTCTTTGTAAAAATGACATACATACATATATAATCTTTAACTACTGGCAATGATTCATAGAGCTTGCCAAGGATATAGGAAAATTGCCTGCTTTTCTAATTTGACTGTAACAAGCAACTGCACTCACTGTCAAGAAGATGCAGCTTTAAGACTCATTGGCTCTCCATCCAGCAGTGTGCTCGATAAATCCAGAGTAGAATGATTGTGTGTGTGTGTGTGTGTGTGTGTGTGTGTGTGTGTGTGTGTGTGTGTGTGTGTGTGTGTGTGTGTGTTTTTATGTGCTTGAGGACATATCTAACTGTAGTCCTAAAGTATGGGAACACTGCTGCTAAATTGAATTATTTCTGAGAAATTTCCGCCTCTTGAACTTGCGGTTTTTGAGGTCAGGATTATAATGAGGACTGGTATGAGGTGAAGTAACGCTCCAAGCTGTTGATGTATATACACTCACTGTCATGCATCTTAATTCAGCTTTAGGTGAAAACAGGATGTTCAGGCAGCGCACAGTAGAACAGGATCAGTTGAGTAGTGGGCAGGCTGTACTACCACACACTAAGTATAAATGAAGCTGTTTGGGAGTAAATGAATATGAGGCAATCCACTGTGAAACATTTTGCACACAATATTCAGCGGCGGTAGATTATTAAATTTCACTTTCAAAAAAATGAATACATTCCAGACACTCAGAGTAATTACCACAAGAAAAGTACAAAAAGACAAAAAAAAAAGACAATATTCTGCAGGTTAATAAAATGTCTTTGATGTAAAATGGATCTATATTCATTTTATCTTTAGCCTTGAATTCAATACATTTGTAAACAAGTTGGGCCAGAAGTGTTATTCCACTTAAATCTCTACAATATCCAATATTTCCTCTCTCTTCTTATACATTACCACCATTAGACCAGTATCTAACCTTTGGGGATTACAGCAGGAGATTTAATCTAAACCTCACCAAAGAATGAAATATAGAAATCCATGAATATTTCTTTTGATGTAGTCGTTCAAAACCCGACATATTGCAGCAGCTTTTCCTTCAAAATTTATGATTAAAGCAGCAAAATCAGACACAACTTTTAAAATAAACCTAACCCTCTTTTAGAGGTTTACCAATTATCTTTACAGCATTCACAAGTGTAGCTGCTCAGAGGAAGTGTTATAACCCATTGTCTTGTGAACTCAACAATGGCCGAAGCTCTTGTCAAGCAACAATCACCACCACCGGCCCCCGGCAAGAAACCACGTTCAGCAGCAGAGAAAACTTCCAAATAATCCAAATGAATGTTTGCTGTTAAAGAGAAGTGGTCCGGATTTGAGACTCTTCATGGTGCTTACTACAGAAGTGTAATGTAACAATGTTGTCTCTCTCATGAACAGAAACTTATTTGAAAAAAGACTGAGTGAGCGCGAGCGTGAGATGACAAGTTATACGAAAGATAGCTTGAGGTTACAAAATCCCCACAATTCCACAGAAACTCCCAAGCAGTTCTCTGGCAAAGAAACATCCCTCTCAACAAATCAATTTACAGCTCAAAGAAACGACACTCCCCATCAGAACTCCCAAAAGAAACCAGCTCGGAGCGAGGCAATCTGTTTGGTTAAGTTCATTAGAGACGAAAAGCAACAAAGTTTTTCCTCCACTTTGTAATTGTTTTGTCATGGGGGAGCCTGGGAAAAGCCCATTGTTATTGTGTATTAGCGCCCATTGTCTTTTATCTCATCAGTGGTCATCTTCCTCATGTGCGCTTTAATCTTGCAGTTTGAGTCAAGGCTATTATCCAAATAACTTAACTAATTGCTCAGTGGTTGCTCAGCGGGAACATAAAAGTTTCAAGGATGATTAACGGCAGATAGAGATCTGTGCGACATTAGAAAAAGTTTCACCCCGCTGACGGCTCGTAATTGGAACATTCACGGCGTGAGAGTGGCCGCGCTTTGTTGAATTTAGCCTCTTATTCACCTTTATGTATTCCTCTCTACTTATACCAGTCATTAAATTGAAGTCTCCCGGAACAATTCCCTTTTTATCGGCATGACAGAGAATCCTTAATTCAGCTGCGCCTGAAATATAACTTCTTTTTCTGTTCTCTTCATCACGCTCTACATTGTAACAAGTGACATTATCCTCCTGCTTTAGTTAACACCCAGGTCTGCAGGAGTGGGCGGACCAGATCTCCCTGATGGGGCACAGCTTTGTGACGAATGGCTGAACCACTAGAGAGACTGTCTCTAGTGGTTCAGCCAGTTCAAACCCTGGCAGTCCTTCATAGTGACTATTTCCATCACAACACACTACCTTTTTGTATAAAAAAAAAAAGACACCATGGATATCTATTATATATAAGATATCAGTATGAACCCCTCCTGTCATGTTATTTTAATGCAACATGTCTGTTGGCTATAGAGCTGTGTTTTGTCTGGAGTTAAACTTAATTGGTACCTTTGGGTGGATGTCTTGTCTTGCCTGTTTTTGACATATTGCATTTTTTATTGTGTGCATAAAAAAAACTACCTGAGTGGAAAAACCTGAAGTATGGCAAAAAAAAGAAGAAAAAAGAAAAAGTTTTTGTGCTTTTCCCGCCTGAGAAGGGAAAGTTGTGTATCGATGAAAGCAGACTTCCACGACATGTGACTAAACGTCCGCTGAGGAGCTTTCTCGGAACATTTGTGATGCATTCGGATGGAGATCTAGCTTTTGCTGCATTTGATAACGTGACGCAAATGCTAACGGCCCCTGTCCACAAAGAGCCACAAACCAAAAGGGCCTCACTGTACAGTCCAATTATAGATCCTATTGCCAGTCGAGGGTCATTCTTCTCAGACTACATTGTGAGCTGGGATTTCATTTCTTTCAGCTACATACACAGTGTCATTTCTTTCACAATGCTTGCTCTACCTATCTGTTCCGAAAGTGTATTTTGTTATGGTGGACATGGACCGCCATGTCACCAATCTCACTTGCAGCGTAACTAGTAACGTCGATTTTTATATTTATTCAGTTTTGATATATTTGAAAACGATATATGAAAATGTAAATGAGACACACGCAACGAAGGACGTGAGCAAATCTTGTCCTTGGCTTGTCGGCGAGGGAACCTGTTGTCATCCAGTGTAAATGTGAAAAACTGCGCATCCTGATGCCTCAGGAAGTGCCCTGTCCATACATTTTAAAAACACGTGTGTGTACAGTAGGATACCCATGTAACTCCTGACATGGGGCTCAGTCATTGGACAACAGGCCCCCGGGCATCTCTCTCTCCCTTGAAGTTTTGGGAGCTTCTCCATAATGCATGAGGAGAGCGAGGCTCTCGGGCAGTGTGGGCGGAATGAAGAGCAGCTCCTGAGCTTGACATCAGGATGACTGACCCAGGTTTCTGACAGGCCTGTCCCGCTCCTGCTGCACCACTGTCCTAATCAATCAGGGAAAGTCTTCCTTGTGTGACCTGTATTTATTTACTCTGTCTTTACACATCCTTTCTGTAAGCATCTTAAGGTGTATGGGTCCTATACACAGCGAGGTTATCCTCAATATGGTGCGAGGATACAGAACAGCCGCTGTTGTCATAGTAACAACCTGTCAGAATGGGAATGTTTCTTTGGTCAAGGTGCGATACACTTTCTATTTTTATCCCCCTTTGTGTGCGACCATAATGATGTAGTGCAACACTGAACGCTGTGTGGTAGATCTGGTTTTTACACACTTCTTGTGGGCATTCAACGTCTTGCTCAAGGGCACCTAAGTGGGGCTAGTGCCTTCCTCGGGGCTTGTAACCAGGTCTGTCTGGCTGAGAGATGGTCTCTCTAGCCCACAGTGCTCAGCTCAATTCAGCTCCATTGATCTCTCTGTCTGCCAGCTCCCTGCAGGCTAACATTTATCAGTTAATTGGGCTTAAAGCCGCTCTTCTTGGCGGGAGCGCATTCTGGGGACAGCTCGATACGGCCCAGGCGACTGTCCTTACGATGTTGCGGGGTTTGAAGAAAAAGGCCACTCTCCTTCATCGACTCTAGCCTCATGTGCCTGGAGTGGAGTCTCAAACAAACTTTTGATCTTATCCTGCGACCATAAGGAACGCTGAGTTGTGACAGGAAAGCATGATTCGGCGCAAAGCCTTTTAAATCCGTAGGAACTCTCGGTAGGGTTGCCTTGCAACTGAGCGTGGACCAAATTTTAAACTGATCTCCTTTGTCTCTTAAAAAAAAAAAAGGACGCTCGAATGATCTTGAAAGGCAGCTAACCGTCTTCCACAGTAAATGCTCGTTAGTGTATGTGAAGCTGTTTAGGATTCAATACCTTTTCCCCTGCTCCTTCTGTGAATGCCAATCAGATCCCGTCACAAAAATAGACCCGCCGTCCCCAGTATTATCCTGCCAGTGAAACAGTCACAGTGTCATGTTATTCATAACAAGCAGGAACCTTCTATAGTGTGTCTGCCTCAGTCACAGTAGCATGGTGACTGCATATAAATACACTTAACATTTCAACCACGCTTACGCCCCTAATCGCACCAACATAAACGCAGGCGAAGCGTGGCTAACGCTAATCTGCAATAGGACACAGCTATCACTCCCAATATGGTTCGCTGCTGGTACAAAGCAATCCACGTGAGATTTCATATCTTATAGCCCTCACATTTGCTATGGCAACAACATTGTGTTCCTGTTTAAAAAGGATTATGTATACAAGTGAAGGTTGTCTTGTCCCTTTGTTGTAGCATTGACCCTGACCACCATATAAATATTCTGTCAGTGTTCCTCTTCCTGAGAGAAAATCAAGAAATTTCATAGCATCTATAATCGCCAGTGGCTGTGGTGGGGAGAGCTCATTTGTTGAATGGATTCATCAGTCATTGATTTGTGGGTGCTGTAGACCATGTGGGCCCCTCTGGAGCTCCGATTTTGTCTGTAGCCGGCAGAGTTACAACTCTGTCGCCATAGAGACAGCTCACGGTTTTGGGGGGGGGGGCATCAGAGATGACAGGAGAAACACATACAAATTAAATCACTGAGAATCATCTCTTGAGACAACAAGTCAGCCTGAAATGCTGGGAAATGTTTTGAGCAGCCAGCGCGTTTGTACTTGAGCTGTCAGTTACAGGATGTCAGTGTGAACGGTGCACTTTACCAGAAAGGTGTATTACAGGGCACAAACATTTATTTGTTGACAGTGAGCTGTCTACCTCACTTAATCTGCTTGAAAACTTTAAATTGACTCTTTTTGCCAGGAGGAAAGTTGTTGTGTCTCTGTTGAGTGCTTTACCTGTGCTTAAACTAAACACTAAATCCACTTTTCTTCTTTCACCCTGCTTTGATCTTGCGCTGATGGAAAATGGTGTCCGTTAAAGGCGAGTGATTTATGGTGTGGATCTCCAGTTATCTGCGTTATTACAAATGTCTGTGGGATTTTGAATGAGGTTTTCCCACTTGTTGAACGGAACCTGGAAGTTCTGGTTTCTCTTCAGCTCCCTGTTGCACCTGAAGCCAGCCCCACACACACTCATACACACACACACACACACACACACACACACACACACACACACCCACAAGCTCACAGTTGAGTTGGGGGGGGGGGGTAGAAGCAGGATTTGGGATGTGTGAGTCTGTTTGAATGCATTTTTTCAATCAGTGATGGGGCTGCACTCAAACCAAACTGTTAAATTGCTCTTTATGCATCATTCACCATGTTCATGAAGCATACTCATTCTTGTGGCTGTTAAAGCCTCTGTCCATTGTAAAGTGATTTGTTTCTGATGAAGACATCTTGCTTCCCAAAAAAACGGAATTACCATAAAACATCTTAAAAGCCATGTTGGACTTCTTCTGAACAAGCCTCGGACAGCCACATCACAGCTTCTAGCTTCTGTAAATCACAATGCCCTACATGTCATAAAAAAGATATGAGCAGCCTTTGCTTTATGGCGACATAAAATCTAACGATTCTGTGCGAGTCTAGAACAGCCACGCAGAAGGCTTTTGGTTTTTAAAGCCATCAGGCGAGGCTAATTCTGTGCGAACCCCTCATCGCCACTGATAAATAGCCAGGTTTGTCAGAACTAAAAGTGTTACAGTTAGAGAATCCACGTGCAGTGTGCGTGAGCGATGTTTTAATGTACTTTGCAGAGAGTGCATCATCATATTAAGAACAAAGGACAAAAGGGGTTTGAATTTCCAGACCTGAAGAAAAACATACTCTATGTTTTTACTTTACACACACACTGTACCTGTGTGTATAAGTAGTTGGAAGTTGTCTTAAGCACCACTGTCTGTCTGGAGTGTCACTGTCCTCTTGTCCTCAGCAGATAGCGTGACTATGAAAGCACTGACTGGACCAGGGCACAGTGGGGAAGTGCACATAGTGGGACATTTGGTTTCTCATTGCAGTTCTTTTCATATGGCTTTGTTTCCATTGTCTTTGGTGGTCTGACCTTGTCACTGCTGATTTTCTCTCCTTTTAAAATTTATGGACCTACTGCAGTTGGGTTTTTCTTTTTTATACCAAACTCATTACAAAGGAATGTATAATGAGAGTTAGATTGAATTATTCCCCCCTGACCTTATGTAACGGACATTTTATGAGTGTTTTCTTGGAATGCCACTTTATACTTCTACTCCACAAGTTTCTATAGGGAAATTCTGTTCTTTTTATACCACTAAAATTATTTGAACACTGCTAGTTACTTAACAAATGAAGATTCTACACAGAAAACATATGAATAGCTTCTAAAATATAATTGGTCATAAATTTCACTACACAATAATATAAACAATTAGAGCAGAAACAATTATTTGATTGACAGAAAAATAATAAGCAACTATTTTCATAGTCATTGAAGTGATTTTTCTTGCACAAATAACACAACAGTCACAACATTAAAATTTTGCTGTTGTGGCTGATTGGTATATATAGGGAATATATATTCAGCAGTATACATATGTATACTGTGACTGATTGGTGTATCCAAGTAATCCAGAGCCAAAAGTGATGCTCAAGAGAAAAAGGCACATTAGCAAATATCAAAAATGTAAATGTAGGAAGGGAATAACGCCATAAGTGCAGCTTGTATAAAAAGCCATGGGTGCCACCATGAATTGCCCGGTGGTTACAGTAATTGTTATAGTCAGTATCACCCTTTTCCCCGGGATGACTTCTATTTCTCTTCTGAGCTGCGTAGATGTGTCACTTACAGGAATTGTAATCATTTTAATAAGTGGCATGTGCGCCGGGGAAGAATGAGCTGATTAAGCTAACACCAAGTCCCGACTGTTGCGTAGAGACCATCTCTCTCCACTAATTACGAGACCCCAGTTGGTCTGCGCCTGGGAAACACAGGGATTCTCTCTGAACACTTGTACTTGGTCAAAAAAAGAAAAAAGAAAAAGATATTGCATTTCAAATTGTGTCAAATTCAACAGAAAATAAATCTCTCCTGTAGAAGCGAGGGGAAACATTATGATTAGTGCTGCCGTATCAGTGGCGATTGTGTACAGCTGTCTACTCACATCGTGCCATGGAATAACACTACAAACTAACCATCCTCACCCATCACACACCGCCGCTCTCTCACACAGTTTCACAAACTGTCACGTGTGCTCTGATTCCCCACACGGTCCACCAGAATTTTCAAACACTTCCTCTCTCTTAGGGGATTGTTGGCGTGAAGCAGAAACAGAAATCAATAACACATCTAGGCTGATCTGGGAGAGAGGGGTGTTGCCAGCTGAGGCCGTTTTTAACCACAGCGGCGGGGACGGCGTCAGACTGCACCTTCCACTGACTAAGTGCACCGCCGCGCTCGTCCTCCTCTGCGCACTTTGCTAAGAGTTTTTTTCTTCTTCTTTTTTTTCTGATCAGTCAAGCAAAAGAACAGTTCCTGATCGGTACGCTGTTGTTGTGTGCACGCCCACGTGTTTGAGTCTGTGTGTTTTTTTGTTTGTGTAAGCGAGAAAATGTTGCCAGGCTACTACTATTAAACTGGAGCGGTGCAAACATGACATGTAGCGTTACCCAGCAACATCCGCTCCTCTACCTGTTTCTCTGTGTTTCTACTGTAGAGAATTATTATTAGAAAACATGTAATTTAGTTTAATTAAAGGCCTCTGTGCCTGTGTCCAATGATGCTTTTTTGCTTCTGTCATCGGCAAATACGCCATTTGCTCTAACCAAGTGGAGAATAGGAGGAGTACTGTAATATATATCATCATGTCATCTTTTTCCAAACAGAGCCAAATGTTTGCTTGATGTCCCAGGAGCTGGGATAAAGACTCTAATCTCCACTGTATGCATACAAGGACACACATGGCAGCAGAGAGCCACAAAGCTGATATAAATCCACCACAGGTGAAATGCTGGGATAGCACCTGTTTCCACGCCTGCTGGGCGCTGTGACTTTTTCAAGGTGTCTGATTCGTCTCCTTGTGACGCTAACTTCAGTTACAGTTACAGTGACAGCGGAGTTGTTTGTTTCAATTGGATGCTGGGAATTATTTAATTCAAGCCTTAAAATATAGAAGATCAGGCAGCCTTTATTTTGAATATGAAAGTTAATTCTTGAGCTTGAGAAAATCGCAATTGGGCGAGATAATGTTTTAATCATATGATGAAGACCGTGAGATACAGGTGACCTTGCATCAGGACTTCTTTGCAGGCATCACTGCCCTGACCTCGTCACTCCCGCACAGGAAAAGCCACATCCCTACTTGCATGAAAACATGTAGTTGTGAACACTGGCGTTTGGTGAAATCAGTTCATGTCCAATGAAAATAAAGTAGGATAGCAACAGCACAGAGTATAAAAGCTCTCACTACTAATAAATTCAAAATCAAACACGTTTTAATTATTCCAAGCTACCACAGCTCATTGGACAATAATGCAACGATCCTTAAAAATGCCACATGTTGAGCACCAGTTTACGACACAACATTCACTCCACTTTATCAGTGTCCTTAGCATCCGAGATTCTCTGACTGAACATTACGGCTGAAAAAGCCCCCTGTATCCCGTGTGTGTTCGTGGGTCACTTGTGACACTGATGAGATAAACCGCAGGTATTAAACTGATCTCAACTACGCACCAGTGAAGTTTAATGACGCTATCGCCTGCCAAAGCGCTCAAATCCGCCTCTGTGGTGGTTCCTGCTACAATACGTGTGATTTTTCTTTTGTTTTTTTCTTTTCTGAATGCAGTGTGAATACAAAATGCCATGGTTTTAGGAGATTTTCACAGCAACGGAGCACTGCTGTCCGCTGGGAGCAGATACTACAAGTCAGGGAGGATTGTCGGGGCATTAGTGAGGTATCAGTGGCCAAACACACTCCTACTTCATCCCTTCTTCTCTTTACGTCGCCTGCCTGCTAGCCGGTGGCGGCGCTCGGCCCCTTCTCTCTAATCTTTGCTCTCTCTCTCTGTCTCTCTCTCTCTCTCTCTCTCTCTCTTCTCTTTTCATTCTTTCATTCTGTCCGTCACTTTGTCTTTCTGCGAGGATTAGCGCTAATATCTACCGGGGAGACTGGGCCAATGCAATTCCAACCACACCACATGGGCTTAAAGTTGGGAAAACAAGCTTTAAAAGTGT
>NW_019525485.1:4715877-4782522 GCF_002814215.2 Seriola lalandi dorsalis | reverse complement strand
ATTAAGGATGAAACCCTGCTAAAGAGCAATGTGTGCACATGAATGCGCGTGTTTGTGTATACAAGTGATTCGGACAGATTGAGACAATATGCAAGGCAGCTGCATGGATAGGTAGAGAGTAGCTAGGTAGTGAGCAAAGGGAGGGTAATGGTAAGTGGATTTAAAGGAGACCCACCCTCTTGTACACACACACACACACACAGACACACAGAGCAAGGGATCAGGGGCGGAGACACCTGTAGGACCAAAGCAGAAACAAAACGCAGCGTGTGAATCCTCTCTCGAATGCACACACACACACACACACACACACACACGCCCTCTCGCTTTTGTGGTTCCCTCTTTGCCTCCGACTTTTCACCCGCACTCTCTCTCTCACCCTCGCAATTCCTCCCATTCTCTGTGACTCTCGCTGCTCCCCTCCTCTGCTTTTCTTTGTCATAATAGCCCGCAGATGCTATTCATTTCACAAGCAGGGTGTAGGTGGAAGCATTTCTACCCAGAGCGGCGCATCTGCAATATCACTGCCAATGCTCGTATGCAATGCCTTCTGCTCACCCCTCCCCTTTTCATTCGTATTCTTTGTTATTTAGCAGCCCAGGGATTTTCTTTTTTATCTTTTTTCTTTTTTTTGTAGACTTCTTAAATATCTGTTGCACTGATGACATCTCAAGCAGCAACACAGTAAGATAAAAAAAAAAAAAACTAAACAAGTTCTTCGAGGAAAAAAACATATTGATTCAGAATTAGGATTTTCAAATTGAGGCGTCATTCTGTTGAGAAAAGGTGCAGCTGAGAAGCTGTTTCGCCTTTCAGACGATTTTGTTTGTGCGACAGCGTCATAAATTACTCGGCAGCCGGAACAATACGGCAGCACCCAAATCAAATGAATTAGTCAGTCCACTGAAAACAGCCATAATGAAGGCTTTGTCACTGATACTGCGGAACTGTCCTCTTCAGTGTAAACTGTAATTACATCTTAAAGCAGTCTGTCCACAAATAAAAGAGCTCTGAGTGGCGACGCAGTGTTGGTTCTTTCAGTGCTCAACCTTGGGAGACAATGGAGCGTAGTTAAGATGTAGCAACTGTTATCAAACAAGTCACCCTGAATAAGGTGAATTGAGGTGACAATTATCTATAATCAAAAAGACTCATTTAGTTTTTCTTCACATAAAATGTACAGAGAGAGACTTTAATGTTGCAATCCATAGAATTTCATTATTAGTATTTATGGTTTACATTTGTCCTGCACCATTCAATATATTGACATTCAGCAGTTATCTCTCTCTCTCTCTCTCTCTCTGTCTCTCTCTCTCTCTCTCTCTCTCTCTCTCTATATATATATATATATATATATATATATTAGTTTGTAATGGTAGTGGCAGGATCCGACCATTCACGCACTGGATTCAGATTCAGATTTTCCTCTTTACACTGTGTCACTGTATCTGCTTTACTGTGAAGCAGCCACAGGAAATGCAAATGTTCTTCACAGTTGCGCTTATTATTGACAGACTCCTTTATATTTTAAAAGAAGTGAGTCTGTTTAATTGCACAGTAAACGGACAGTAGCTATGAATCCATGTGGTGTTACCATGGTACCCACAGGCGTCACCAAATGGATTCGGACAATATTCTTAAGGATTACAATTAAGGTTTTCTGATGTCATGTTATCACGCAGCAGAAATTCCGCCCTTAAGTCAGGGGATAACAAAGGAGCCGTCCCCGTAGCAACTGAGAAAACTCTGTCTGCTGAGGAAGGCCACAAGATGTGACTGAAAGCTCTAGAACATTTGTAGTAAGAGGATTTATTGATGATAAGTTTTTTGTTTTTAGGGGTGGTTGAGCATTGTTTAGTTTTGGTTCCTGCATAGTGCTTTGTGTTGTTTTCTGGTGGGAAAGCAAAAAATAAAAAATCTGCCACACAACAGACTTAAAGGATTAGGCTGGTGATATTTTATATTTTTACTGATTGCCAACAAATCCAATCAAAAGACGAAAACCCAACAAAGCATTAGTCTGTCTCTCAGTATTTTCTGACTTCCCCACCCTGTCTGCCCCGAGGCTGTTTGGTTTTAGTGACGTCAATCTCTTAAAACAGATCACAGTCTGTGTGCGCCTTTGGCCACACAGACAATACTTGTTAGAGCCTCGTTTCCGTCTGTACAGAACTGGGATCAGCAGGGCTCACTCTAAGGAAGTATTAAGTATTAAACCACGAATGAAAATCTTATTTTGTAAGGTATTAGTTTAGATATTAATTTACCCTTTATATTCGCACTAATGACAGTCTTTTATTTTGCAGTGTTTGCAGTCAATTTTAAGATACCAGGCAGTTTCACAGCACAATATCCTCTTTTATATGACTGTGAAGGAATGGCAAATAACCAGCCGACAGAAAACACTTGTCTCCTCAAATTAAGACTCTTAAAAACAATGTATGAGGATAAAAGTTAAGTGGTTACACCTCATTGACAAGCATCCATTTACTGATAACATCAAATGAAGGGTAAATGATATCACGACTATGAAAGCTTCTTTGTTAGAGGAAGGAAATTCGGCATTAATCACACAACTGACAGGAAGACACTAATGGCATTGATCTGGATTCATACAGGAGTTTTATCAAGTTGAATAAAGACGCACCCAGTTCCAATTAAGATGGCGGAGAGCCGAGAGCGCTTTGTAGCAATCATCCAGTCAGGTTATAAACTAAAATGTCACATTGCACACATCATAAGTAAATTTGACCAAAGCTTGAAATTTACTCTTCAGAAAATGGAGGCCATATTGTCATGTTGATCTGCTGTAAGAAGAGAAACTGAAAGTGCTCACGACGTCTGTGTGGAAGCGTTGGAATGCTTTTCTCCGTCCTCACGTTAGCTGAGCTCTGTGACACACACACACACACACACACACACACACACACACACACACCAAGCAAATGCAAATGCAAATGCAAAAAAAAAAAACGAAGGAAGATGATCAACAATCAACAGCACAGCCACAAAACAATGAAAGAACAACAACAGAGAAAGAAAGCCGCGTAACTTAAAAAAAAAAAAAAAAAAAGCCACAGTGAGAGGACGCCCACCTGCAGCCAGAGAATGCAGAGGGCAATTTTCACTTATTCTCAAAGGGTTCATTTCTCTTCCCCGAGCCACGCGCAGACGACACAATGGAGGAGAGGAAGGACACCTGGAGCAGCAGGCGGCCCGATCGATACCCACCAGGCTTTGGCAATACAAGGGGTCAGCGTGTTGAGCGGCTGATTGGTGGAAGGCCCAAAATAACTTGCAGCCTGTCACAGCGTCTGTGGCCCCCATCATTGACACAGCACTTGGCTAGATTGGAGCAACATCAACACATACAAGACACCCAGAATGGAGCTGTATTGGATTTTCAGCTTCTCAGTCTTTTTGAGTTTTATCCATTTTTACTTTCTGATTTCAAGTTGACATGCTCTCTCCTCTGGTTAGTATATCGTGTTTGTTTAAATTGCTGTGAAATTGTTATCTCTTTTTGTGTGTCCTGTAGAGAAGAAAATACATACCTCCATTACAGCCCTTTGTAAACCTGCTGTGATATACAGTACACCATAAAAGTTGATGCACTTCTGAGGAGGGAAAATCCTTGTATGAACCTGGAACATGAAAGAGTACTCTGCTGTCCATGATATTTATCGGACTTTGAACTGCTGCCATTGTTAAAGGAAAAGCAAAGATAAAATCCAAGCAGACGGATAGAAAACTAGAATAGAAGGAGAAAAAATTGAACACCAGTAGTAGCATTTTTCTCTGCCATCAAAATTATGTAGAATTAAATATATTATTATTTAAATGCCGTACATAAAGCTGCTGCAATCAATATTTTCAATCGATCAAATTACTGTGTAATGTGAAATTTTCTGCAAAAAAGGTCTGAAGCCACTGCTCATTTCCTGCCCAGCAGTTAAATGAGATAAAGAGTCAGAAATTTTCTATCAGGAGTTGGTGGAGACCCAGCCAGAGCAAAACGGAGAGTGAATAACACGTGGCCAGAAAAACTAACTCCAAGTAACAGTGATACTACCAGAGCTAAACATTTAGGGAAATATCAAACTGAAAAGTCAATAAAAAAACAACAGATGACCTACTGCATGCCAGTGGTTCCTTCTGATAACCCTTCAAAGCAAAGCAAAATCTACTCAAGCCCTTGTGGCTAAGTATGTCTATGAAGTGAAAGCAGTTCAAACAAAGAGCAATGTTCAGAGATTTAAAAAACATTCCTACAGATAAATGACCAAATGTAGAATGTAGAAATGTGGCAAACTAAAAGACAAAAATTAGTAAATAGGCTCTAATTGATCTAAAACATCGTCAAAGATTTCCCTCCATGTGAAGTCTTCAGTCAACACATTCATTCAGCGACTCAGTGAGCGGTGATATGTGGCTACCTCATGCATGAGTAGTGTTTTGTTTTTTTTATCATGAGCCAGTGAAACATTAAATTGCAAAACATCCCTTTTCACGATGAGGACATTCCACCTAGCTGTTTATGAACCGGTCAGGAGAACGGCCATCCTTACCAATCAACCACCTCCATCCAACATACCTACCTTTACACGTAAATAAATCCCCTGTCCATCTCGGATGACAAGATAAATACCATCTACTCCCCACCTGACAGAGAAACCTGTCCACCCCAGGGAGGAATGCATTCGCTTCCCTAAAGGGGCGATAAGGATAAGTGATGGTTTGTGAACCAACAGGAGCTCTTAAAGATAGAGTGAAGCTTTTGAGAAATAAGCTTTGGACTTCATAAGGGAATTTCTTTTGTCCCCAGATGTGGGGCAGTTATCATTACAAGTGTTTATGATAGCTGCTGATAAAGCTCTGCTTAGCTGAGTTTGCTGGGGGATTATTACAAACATATCCTCCGTCTGCTGGTATTGGGCCAAAGCAGAAGGGGATAAAGAAAGAAAAAAAAAATGCTTTTAAAACAAGTTAAAAAGATGACGGACGGTTGCATTTCTGTGGTGCATTGGATTTTTACACCTCCAGCAAAGCAGAAAAATGTTCTTCAATAATAGTTCATGTTTTTTAGCCTCAATAGACCAGAATGCAATGCTGCTGCAGGCATGCAGGAAATCACTAATTCAAGTAGAAGTAGATAATAATCACTAAACTATTTTTGTGGTAGATCGTTGCAAATTGATGATTTATTACAACACTAGAATTTATAAGAGTGTTTTGTTTTCCTTCAGCCCAGTGCTGTGCTAAGAACAGTAGGAAACCTACAAAGGACACTGATCATTTCTTATTCTGTCTCCCTGCAGTCCTCCTTCCAAAGCTTGTCCAAAGCTTGTTTTTAAAACCTGTTACTCTACACAACCCAAAAGGGAAATTTTCTGATATTTTCTGTGCTTCTGTGCTTTAGCCGAAAGAACATGATTTAAAAAAAAAACAATGCTCAATTTTTGCAGGACGAGTCGTCTCTCCAAGAAACCAGATAGTCATTTGAGTCTTCAGAGAGATCAATATTGCTCCTTTATATGAAAATGAAGCTTTTTACTGGGCAGTTAAAAATCCAACTGATACCCGTCGCTGAGAGAAAAGTGACTTTTTCAGTCGGGATTAGATAGTGACACAGCACCTGTTCAAAATCTCCCTGAACTGCAATGAAGAGCAATTAAGTGTGCCAAATATGGAAAATGAGTAGCACAACACACTAACAGCAGATGTGGGAAAGGATGTTGGGACGGCTCATGCGGGGATGCTCTGTGTTAGCGTCGCAGAAGATTGGGTGAAGGGCTGGTCAGCTGTAAACGGCTCGCGGCCGTGCCGTGGGTTTTCATTAGCCGCTAAAGCAGATGTGACGGTCACCGGCAGCGGTCAGCGCCAAAGACGTAGGGAAGCACGGGGGCTGAGGCACAGATTCGTAATGAGATGTGAAGCCATCGTGACGGGGGGGATGCATGTTCCCCCTTGCACAAACATGGTCTCATTAGTTATGTTGGAGAATTGACCTCTATATATGAGCACACAAATTAATCTTTTGGTCTATTCAACCAAATTACAATTAACCGTCTGTAGTCTGGTTCCAAAATGAGGACAATGTTTTATAAAAAAGACACATGAATGTTGCATTTTTATATGTATTTTTTCCACTACAGTTGAAATCCAATTCACTTTCATGACATTGGGATGGAGGCGGAACTCTAAGACAGTAGTAGTTTGTAGTATGACAAAAGAAACACAAATAACTTGAGCATTCTTTTGCAACTTGGGTGAAACAACCCTTTAAATCATGTGAACCACAATGACACAGTTGTTTTTGCTGTCCTGCGACAACCATGTATCTCCAAAGCGTCTGCTTTTCATGAGCTTAGAGAGACAGTCCCGCTTTCTGCTTTCTGACAAGGTGCTTCTCTTTAATCCACTGGGTTTATATGAGCGTCTTATTTAGCTAAAACACAGAGGAGAATTTTCTCAGCCCATGCACAAACACTTGATCCTTTACTTAACCTTTCTCGAAAAACTACAAATCACCAAATTTGGAGATACATGGTGTTTTTTTGGGGCTGCAACACGTTTGTAACATTGTGACATCATCATGCAATGGAAATGAATAGTGCGAGAGGCACATATCAATGTTTGCATTCAATATTTAGTGTTTGACAGACAGAACATTCATTTAATTAATGAAAGACTTTTGTCAATTAGATTTTAATTGATTACAGCTTTGAAAGTGTGAAGATTTGCTGCTTCTAGTGGTTTTATCCCATTGTCAGTTGAATACGTTTGGATTTTTGACTGTTGGCCAAAATCTGTTTGAGTTTGAATGGGGAACAGTTATGAGCACTTGTTAATATTTGCATTGTTGAATGATTGGGCTGCTCTTAAGATTCATGGGAGCAACTTGAGCTTTTCAGTATTTGTGCTTGGAAAAGATTTCTGTGTCTGTGAGGGCTCGACTTGACCTTGGCGTGGAGGCACGTCAGAGCAGCGCGGCCGCTCAGGCAGCATGAAGTTGGCCACGGAGGAGGCAGTTTGGTAGGCAGGTGTCGGCAGGGTGCCAGGACGGAGCTTCTTTGATATTCACAGCTCATGAGGGAGGGGAGGGAGGGGGGAGAGGCTGATGTCTAGAGGACTGATGGGGTAGAGAGGGTGGGGGGTTGGGGAGGTTAGGAAGAGAAATGAGAAAAAAAAAAAGTGAAGAGGAAGACAGGCAAGAAAATGAAGACAGGGATGGAGGGTGGGCAGAGAGAGGAGGAAGGGGAAGACGGAGATCTGCTGTAGTTTGGTTTGACAGCATCACTGCCTGTGGTGGATGGGGGTGGAGAGTGGGGGGGGGGGTTAGGAGGGAGGAATGGTGTGCACTGACCTGTTTCTAATATTACCTCTGCCTTCCCTCTTGCCCACCACCTTTCCCCTGCTTCCGCTCTTGTTTTCCTCTCACGTCTTCACGTTTAATTTCACCCTCCTGCGTCACCTATTGTCAGCTATTTGCTCCTCTTTTCCCTCTTTAATTTGCCCTCCTTTTTATTTGTGCACCATTTCCCGGGTTTGTTGTCTTGTCAAATTTTCCAACATGCGCCAATTCACGTTTTACTAGCCCACTCTTTCTTTCTCCACGCTGTCGTTTTCTCCATCTCCTGCTCCAGCCCATTTTTATTACTGCAGAACAATCCCCTTCCACACTCCAGGGGCTAGTTATCCTTTTACATACACATGGGCTATGGAGGTACATCTCTCCCAGCACCCTTTAACCTTCAAATACCTGTTAGCATTGCAAAGTTATCACTTCATCCCACTGTAACATTAAACATGACCCAATATGTAAAACCATAAAAAAGACAAGTCCATGTTAAACTATTAAAAATCCAGATTTTACAAATGACAGTGGCTGTGGACTAAAAGCTAGAAGGGGATTCAGCTCTGCCTCTCCGTGTTGCACCACCTCCCATGTGTACTGCAATAATCCACATTCACAGGTCTGATGTGGATTTTTTGTGCAAACATCGCAGAGATATTAGACCAGGAGCGGGCTGTTTTAGATTCTGCAAAAAAAAGGAGGAGGATGAGAGGTGAAAGAGGGCTCATTAGCCATGTTTCTGTGGCATCTCTGACATTTTGAAAATGTATTTTTTTTCCTCACTTGGCTCTTGTCATGATGTCGGGATAAAAGTGCGCATTTGATGTCAAATGGAAAATGGCACATTAGTGTTTTCCATTTTTATCTAGTGAGTGCTACTGGATCCCTGCAAAGCAAAAGGGTAGCTTTTGTTTTCTTTTTTTTTGTCTGCAACAGAGCAAGCCAGCAGTTGTTTTTTTTTTGTTTGTTTTTAGAGTCACCAAAGGTCCAATGTAGAAACTTCCACCCCCATATTTTGGCAGCGACCTGATGGAAGAAATACAACATAGTAAAAATATAGTAGTAAATGCTGTAAAACGTCCAGGTGTTGCTTTAATTTCGCCCAGGAAGCTGGAAGTGAAAGCAAGCAGCAGTGTGTGTTGGGAAGTTTTACACAGGGAACCATTCAAGGGGCCCGGTGCCAAATAAACACAGACAGGAGGCAGCAAGGAACAAAATGAGGTGAGACAGCAGCACTGATAAAGGATGTTTTGCATGTGTGTGTGTGTTTGTGTGTGTGTGTGTGTGTCTTTGCCTGCAGCTCTCTCATTAAGGACATCTCTCTTCCCAAACCTGGCCCCTACTGTGGTTGGATTATACACACACACACACACACACACACGAACACACACACTTGCATAGACGCACTCCCCAAGCCTGATAGAGACTGGTTGGCTAATTCTGCTACATTAGCTATCAATGCCTCAGATCTCCCCCTCACGTCTCTTTATTTCAAGTTACGGAGCTAGGAAACTAATTAATGGACTCTATGTCTCCTCTTCAGAGGCCATTAGATTCATAGCTTATTACTATTCAAGCTGGCTCGTTCTCTTTATGCTTTCACGATAATCCAAATATGCTGTAATTATGAGTCTATGGTTTTGAAATATCCATAAGCCAACGCAGCAGCAGCAGCAATGTCTCAGTATGCATGCAGTGGCGCCAGCAAAGTCTTCCCTGAATGCTGATTCCAGCTCGTGGGCTCACCCGCCTCACAGTTGCACAACGTCGCTGTTTATCGGAAACGCACGTGCACACAAAACAAAACCCGACCAGGGAGGGGGGGGTGAAGTATGTTGCAGTGGAGGATTTGAATCAGGTTCAGACCTGTGGATGGTTTCTTTTAAGGAGCGAGCTGATGGAATAAAAAATAAATAAAAACGGCAAATGCCAATAAATCCGTCAAACTAAATGCCAGGCCTATGCTAAGGAAATGTCATTGGCTGTTTTATAATGGGGCCGCTGGCCACGGGGTTGAAGCTGTAGCATGTGCCGCCTGCTCAGGAAAGCGCTGTACATGCAGAGGAGCACTCCGGCGAGGGGAGGCCAAGCAGCTGGTGGTGACGCGTGGAGTCACAAATTAAAGGAAAAACCTGAAGGAAAACGCTTAACACATGTAAATGCTGTCATAAAAGTGTCCTGAACGATACAATTAAGCTATGAACATCCCATCATGCAGTGCGATATGTATGAAAAAAAAATTGCACAGCTCCACCTTCCTAAGTTGCATCAGCCCAACGCTTCACTGAGACACTTTATGTTTAGTTTTCTCTCTCTCTCTCATCCGTCGCCCATCTGCAGCACTGTGGGCAGTAAAACCGCCGCATCCTTACTGGATAAAATATTCTTGGACGTGGTTCATGTATCGAGTCCTCGGTTTCACACTTCACACTCTTCGTTTTTTCGTCCAACACCTTCCTGTCCTCTGCAATCTTATCAGATGTCACACCGCCCGAGTCCCCGAGCAGCACAATGGTTAACTCTCTCTCTCTCTCTCTCATTAGCAGGTATTAGCCGACCTGTCGGTAAACAAAGCACACACATACACACACACTCTTTTTGTCTCCCTTTATTCAGTAGTAAGCAATTTCACTCAGCCTCTCCTGGACTTGTTTAACAGTGACAGAGAGGCTGTAAGGAGAGAAATGCTTGTGTGTGTGCACAGTAAGTAAGCGTGCTCGCCTCCCTCCTCCTGCATCGCTGGCCCTTTTTCACATGATGCGAACTGACATCTAGCAGGTAGCGACATTAATATTCAAGGTGTGGGAGTACATGTAGGCGTGTGCTCTTGTGGCTGTGTGTGTGTGTGTGTGTGTGTGTGTGTGTGTGGCTATTACCAGGAATGAATTCTTTCGCCAAGACGCTCAAGTCCTGCACCGTCTCTGTCTTTGATATCTACTTAGGTTGTCACGGCAGCCACGATGCTCACTGTGTATGCCGCATAAATGTTTACAGCAAATGCCAGGCCACATTAGCACTGTGTGCGGTTGTGTGTGTGGGCAAGAGAGAGAGAGAGAGAGATAGGAGGATCATAAACACCATGACTGCCGGCATGTACACTTACATTAAAAAAAAAAACCCAAAAGCTTGTGGAATTGAGGTCATTTAGAGTACTGGAAATGATACTGTGGGATATCAGGTCTTAAAGCTGCTGTGGAAATATAAAACATTCATGTGCGAAGCATTGAGCCAGCAGCAGTACAAGTGAGCTGGTGAGAAGAGCTTACATGTCTCATCTGTGACACTTCAGGGATTACGCACAAAACAGACTGTTGAGGCACGTCAGCATCGCTGGATGGGAGTTCTTCATGTATGTCCGTGGACTTGCCGGTTGGTAATTTGGATAAATCGCTGTTGTGGCAGAGCCTGCTTTCCAGTTATTTGAAGAAGTAATAGGAGCTGACATATTTGCGCTAACCAACACGAGTTTCAGGAGACGGTTTTTTTTATCCATAAAGGAATAGCTTGAACTTTTGTCCACCATGTGGGTGGCTTGGCAGGTGGATTTTGTTAGCTGTTTCCCTCTGTTTTCTGTCTTCATGCTAAGCCGAGCTACCCATCTCCTAGCTAATAGCTTCATACTCATCTTCCAGACATTGGAGTATTGTCAGTCTTCTCGTCAAACTATCCGCAAGAAAAGCGGATGAGTGCATTAACCAAAAATGTCGAAACTCCTGCTCCCAGCTCTGGCATTGTGGATTATCTGTTTTGCCACAGCTTCTGACCGTAGTGACTTTTCTGTCGCTTGGAAGAACCCAGAAAGAAACCAGTCGAGAGGGCAAAGTCTATTAGAAATCAATTCTTGATGCGAAGAAGTGGAGGCTGATGAGGTCAGCCCACTGAGACGTTTCTCCATCTGGCTCTTCAGGGGCTGCTCTCTAACACTCAGCGATTAGCAGGAAAGCGTCAGAGTGGCTGTTGTGACAGAGTGCGAGCAGCTGACACCCTGCTGCGCATGTGGAGTGCCTGTAGTTCTTCCCAAACCCACACATCTCCGGGGCAATCTGTCTTTGAAAATAAAAGCTCGTAGGTAAATTCCTACCTTGATTACATGTCGAAGAGACGAGCGAGCGCTGTGTTTGACATTGTCTTTTTTTGGAAACAACAAAAAGCCGATTTCAAAAATGTCTCAGGGGGTTCAGCCTCCCTTTTGACACCAGGATCTGTGGCCTGTATAGTGCTGAGCGGAGGCTGGATAGAAGAGCACCACAGTGAAAGGATTAACATTAGAGCTAGTGGCTAAAGCGTTGCCCACAGGTCAGATTAACAGAATGTAAAGCTTGCACCCCTTACACTGCACTTTGAAGTGGGACTTACATCCTTGGCTTTATCCTGTCAAGATGTGGAGCCAATGGTGAAAGGAAGCTTTTTTTCCATTTTTTTTATCTTATTTTATTTTTTTATATTTGACATGTGGGTTTGCTTGGGGTGACGAGCAATGAAGGATCACAGCAGTAGGTATGAGCTGGTGTTGTCTAAGTCAGGACTCCACTGAGAGTAGCTGAGGGTAGAACAGTTATCCCTGCCTTACATATTATCTACCTGTCCCTCTCTGCCACATGTTCCAGTGATAATTCATTACAGTACTCCTTTTAAATTCAATAGATAATGTACATTTATATAACAATATATTTATTGTAAATGCTAAATGAATACATGCACATTTGTTCGTTTCTTTGAGGCTCTTACTTTTGGATTTTGGTCTTTAAGGTGGATTGTTGAGGCATTTTTGTATGAGGAGCGGCTTCGTGTTGCGTCTCCAGGTACCATTGAGTAGCTGTTCTGGAGCTTTTGACTGCATCTTCCTCCAGCAGGTGGAGTTTGCCTAATTATCACTGAATTGTCAACTTTTTGTGGATAAGAAAGTGCAGAGGAAGTGGCCGTTTGAACACCATGCAATTTTTTTTTTTCTAATGTTGAATACTTGTGATGAACTCAGCAAGTAATTTAATTGCCGGGTTCTGTAACACACAAATAAGTGAACCATATACAGCTCTATCTCTGTGTTTGCTGTCAATCTCACCTGTTGCTCCTGCCCTCTCCGGCTCTCTCTCTCTCCCTCGGCTGCATGTTGACTGAGCCTCCTCTCTTCATTAGCTGCTATCCATTCCTGACCGCCTCCCGCTGCCTCAGCCGCCTCTCGCCTGGCAACACGCAACGCAAATTAATTGGATAGCTAATCGCGCCGGTCGGCTTGTTCAGCTTTCCCACGTGTGCTTTCTCAAGTTTTCAGGGTACGCCCCCCCTCAGGAAGGCGTCTCAGAAAATATTTTTTCAAAGTTCATCTGGATTATGAGGGCAAACCTTCATCGCCACAGTTAAAGAATTAATGTCACCCACTCGCACGAGCATGTCGATGTTAACCGGCAGCTAAACTAACCATCTTCTCTGCGGGATGATGTCTGGATGCAGAATGTGCACGGAGAGGACGGGCTGTTGACAGACAGGTCTGTTGTCAATGTGACAGAGAGGGGGTAAACGAAACAATGCACTCCACTCCGCTCGACAGTGAAATAAGATTTTACCCATTTGAAAATATAAAAATATCAAAAATCAATATGTGGCAGTGAATGTTGCCACCATATCAATTTCTTCTCAGTTGTGAGGGTTTTGCCGTTTTCCTTCACCTTGTGTGACAGAATATTTTTTGGAGCTTTTACACTGTTTGTTTAACCCAAAAAGAACAATTTGAAAACATCACTCGAGCTGTGATGAGCAATTTTCACTATTTTTGGGGCATTTCATTGACCATATGTCGCAGCTTGATGGTAGCAGGTAGCAGCAGAGGCGGAAAGGACCCAAATACACACACAGACACACACACACGCGCGCAGGTTCAGTGAAGGAACTTTAATTGATGAAGTGAAGAAAAGCAGGCTTAGAGACAGATGGATGGAGTAGCAGGCAGGCAGGTACAGGAAACAGGATACTGCACACTGGTAGCGGGCGCATGGGGGGAAACACACTGGAACATGAGCAGATGATCCAGGCCAGGAGCTGGTACTCGCTGGGGGATAAAAAAAAAAAAAGAAAAAAAAAAGAGGAAACTTGGGAACAGGTGTGTGAGCGGGCAGGGGAGCTCAGGTTGGGGTGGGAGACAGGTGAGCAGGAGGAAAGTCTGAGGACATCTGGTGGGCGGATGGAGAGTGGCAAGAGACAGATAAAATAACAAAAAAGGGGAGAAGCAGGAATCCTAACAGAGGGGATGGTGAGGCCGGGGAAAAAAAGAAAAGAGTTTGTTTATTGTGCTTGAAAGACATGATTTTGATGTTAATGGACCTGTTTCTGAATTTGAATAATTTTCGACACAATGGTTGGATTTAAACAGAGACAACGAGGGGGTGAAGCTAAGTGAGACGAGAAGAGGGGACAGGAGAGCGGGAGGATCTGCTCTTAATTAGGCTGATTCATTATGTGCAGAATTTTAAACCGTGCTGAGCTCAAGTGCACACAGCTGTATAGCGCTGAATATATATGGGGAGGGATGTGTGTGGTCTGGAGTCCATTATATGTCTTGCATTTCTTATGTGGATGTCGGTTACTGTAGTCCTGCTCCCTCAGCTTCACCTAAATATCTCGTTTTCAGACTTGAAAAGGGGTGTAATTCAAATTCTCTTCTTCTTGTCCTTGCATGATAATTCATCCAATGCTAATATATCAGTTTATTCTGCCTTCCAATCCTGTTTTGATCCTGTGTAATTTCCACGTTAACGGTGACGCAGCCGACACGGTTTGCCAACTTGAATATAGCCCCAGATCGTGACAACAGGCCTGCGTTAAACTGATTACCTGGATTTACTGTATGTGGGGGAGATAATCAGACATCATCACCCTGCACCGAGACAGCTGTGGCATATAAAACAACTGTGATGGAGCAGATATAAATTCCTCCTGACTCTCATATGACCCCCAAGGCTTGATTTTTTTCCCCAATCCCGATCCAGATGACACAGTGTAATAACATCTGTCCCTCAAGGATCCATGTTCGACGTCAGCCTCTCTACTTTGAGGTTATTGGAAAGTAATGTGTGTTGAATTTGACTCATGATTCATGTCATGTTTGAGAATGCTTAAATACAGCTGGGTGAAATAATGGGCGACAGGAATGAAAAAAGAGCCATGACATGAGGCCTCAGTGGGACAATTCTGAGGAAATGTTATTCAACAGTCTCAACCGTGACCCTTCTGGGGAATTCACATCATATCAGAAGACTTATGAGCAGATATGCTATAAGGGAAATTACAATGGTGAGGGACAAAATGCATGTATGATCTTTTTTTCATGATGTTACAGATGTCTGAAGGTCCTTCTGGGTGGAAATGCAGTTAGACAGAATCGCACGAATCACAGTATGTGGGACTTCGCCATCAATATTTGAGAAAAAGGGAAAGGCAGGAAATTAGAGCAGTATACAGGAGAAGAGAGGCTTTAATTTGGAAACGGAGACAAAAGTTGGACACGCTCCAGTGAGAGTGAATTTGAAATGGAGTCTTCCCCACTAATGTAATGTTTGTCTCAACTGTCTGAGCAATCGAGGCAGCTTTGTTTTACTGTAGTGCAGCGACACCGGTAAAGTGAAGCCACATCTTTCCTGAAATTGCCTGGCCATTCATTGGTATTTAAGCAGCATTAATGGTGCATTTACAGTACATCATTATATCATCAGATGGCAAACTGGTTGTGTGTGTGGTTTCAGTGGAGAGGAATTTGAAATCGATGGAAGAAGTCCAAGTTTTACTTTTTCTGATCATAGTTGCTGACTGTAATTACAAAATAGAGGCGAAAATGCACAAAAAGCACCGTGAAGTTACTGGAATTCTTTTTAAATAGAGAAATGCTCCATGAATATTAACAACCGAAAACAGTTCAAATGAAATAATGACAGATTTGTCTCCCTCTACTTCCTGTCTAGACAGCATACAGTGTGGAAAGCCCCATAGTTTCCACATCTCTAATTCTTCATGATAGCAAAATATGTCTGGATAGTAAAAGGGTTTATGGTTTGATTCAGTCTGAACAGAATATTTTCCCTGTTCTTTGCACCTTACAGTTAAAAAAAAAATGCTGCATTCTCTCATTTGTGAAACAAGAACTCATGAAATTCACAGAATCTAGTTGTTCCTCGCTAATGAGCCTTTGTTTTTGTTTTTTTGTCTTGTCCTCCATGCTCTTCGGGTGACCAATGTGATCTCCATCTTCTCATGTGTTTTCTAACGGCCGATGGCGATGCTCCCGTTCTGCTGACATCATTAGGTAAGAACAAACATTACTTAACCATGCTGTTGTTGTTGGTTGGACTATTTCACATACTTATCTCCTGCTTTTTAGTTTTATTTGAATACTTTTGAATACCTTGGAAACAGATGAGGATGCGGCTTATTGCTTGAACTTCTTTGCCACTTTATCTCTGATTCATTTTTCAGCAGAGATGTGTTTGATGATTTGGGGTATTTTAGTCAAACCATGTTATGGTGTCATTTCTTGTCAGGGTCTTTTTTTTTCTTTCTTTTTTTTTTCATATAAGAAACATAAAAAGGAAGGAAGAAACAAAACAAAACAGATGACTCTGCAGAGATAACAGAGATTTACAAGAGCTCAAATAAAAAAATCTGACATCAAAAGAAATCAAGATGACAAGCCAAAAACTCAGGATGACTGCACTGACCTGGATTCTAGTTGATTCCTCAGTGCAATAGCTAGCAAAGCAAAATTAGGGCTACAAGCAGGCTAAATCTCAGGAACAAGCTAGACTCAATCCGAGATGGCCGGGGCGCGCCGACGGGAGCCAGGGGGTTCAAGTGGGAGTTTCAGAAGCGCTGCCCTCTGGCAATGTCACGAGCCACCTAACCATGCGCTCCTCTTGTCGAAACAGCGCCGCAGCCCCTTCAAAAGGTTCATTTCTGTCGTCGCCTTAGGCACCAGCAGCTCCGCTCTGCACTGTTATTTGCTTCAAGTCTGATCATTAGCACCACTGGAGAGCAGCGTCAGGATTAGGAATTGATCCCACCTTGTTTTCATTCCTGGCATCATTACAGTCCGACCATATCGCACGAGGGGGAGGAAGCTGTCTTGTCTTTATTATGGGGGGGGGACTTGAAAGCCTCCCATGGTTTTTCATCCTGTGGTTGTGGTATTACCCCGTTTGCTCCGGTGCAGTACCCTGCCACAAATTTGATTAAACAATCTCCGAGATCATCCGCAAGTCAAGTGCAGTGGTCGAAGCTGTTTGTGCTGTCGCTGTGTTTTTGTGAGGAAGTGAGAGTTGTTTGTAGTTGTATCATTTCAGAGAAGAGTCATGTCCAAGATGAGAAAAGAGAGTGTTTGTCTCCGGTCGACGCTTTGAAATCAACTGCCTCATGCTCAGTTTAAGAAATAAGGCCGATTTTTGAGGTTCCGGGAGTTTAGGGTGTGTTCGTGTAATAGTATTAAGCCTGAGTGTAAGGGTTAATGAAAGTGTAAGTCAGAGGGATGCTCCCAAACAAAATGTGCGTGTCTTTTGTGTTGTGCATGTGCACGTGTACGCTTGTGTGTGTGTGTGTGTGTGTGTGTGTGTGTGTGTGTGTGTGTGTGTGTGTGTGCGTGTGCTGGAGCCCTTAATCCTTTAACGGGATTACAAGATGCATTGTCCTTTGTTCACTTGTTCCTTTCCACCCACGTATGCTGGTAGCGCAGATGTCAGAGCCCACATCCAGGATTATAATGTAATGGGCTCTCAGTCGGGCGGGTGAGAGGGTATATTTTCATTTAATCTACCCTTAAGCCATTATGGTTTTTTAATGCAACCTGAGATGATACACATTGTTTGTGCTTGTTTGACACAGAGGAAATGTGTTGTGTGAGTGTCACATTTACGCTCATGGAATGTAGCTTCTTTTGACTTTTGAGCAGACCTCTGCCCAGTCGAAAATGCACGTTCCTCAGTGTGAGTGTTAAACTTGAATTGCTGAAAATGAGGCAAAGTGGTGTTAGCGTGGACGGATTACAGAGTGGGCCTAAAACTCAAGGGGTCAGGTTGCCCCTGAGCCAGAGCCCCTGACCCCCTGACATAGCCACAGAGACAGCAAGAGACCCAAAGCAACCACCAAATTGTTAACAAAGGTGTGTCCAGGGGCCTGTTGTTTCATAATCCATCCATGGGTGAGAGTCAAAGGTGTGTTCAGCAGCTACTGTATATACCTTTAAGGATCATTGAGCTCCTGTCTTTTCTACAGAGCTAAAAAAAACAAAAAAAACACACAGCTGTCTCCAAGCTGCGCGAGGCTCAAACTCCATGTGGAGATGCATGGGATCCATTAAAAAAGTGTTCTGCGCTTTCTTCGCTGGCCTTCACCAGCACACCACTCCAGTGGCCTTGGCGCTGATATTTAGAATAACTAGACCGCAGTGCCTGGCGCTCGCTTTTTCTTTTCTTTTCTTTTTTTTTTTTTACCAAGCCACTGGTGATGCAGCGAGTTATTTTGCGAGTTAACTTAATATAAAAGACACTGTGAGAGCACACCTGTCCGTGTTTATCCTCACTGCAGGATGTTTGTAGCTGTGCTGAGGTATTTTCCCCCAGCGAAATGAACCAGAACCGCACGCAGCATACACAAATAAATGCAGGCTCCTCTGTCTGTGTGTGTGTGTGTGCTCATTGTATTTAAAAGAATATGCCAGCGGTTTTACATGTTTTAGACCATTAAGTACAAATTGCATATAGCTTGCTTTACAGTGTCCCATTCCCCAGAGCACAGAATAAGCACGTTTTTGAGATGGATTTTCATCTTTCCGGCCAATTTTTACCACTTTTATTTCAGCGCTTCACGAAAATCTTGCAGAAGTCAGACGTGCACTTAGCTTCCTTTTTTGGTTCAACTATCATCTGTGTCAGGTTAATTCAGTCGCAAGCAGTGACTGTTGGCGCTTTGAAAGATGCTTCCCCAGTTCACTCGGTTGCTTAACAACCACAATCATATAAACCGGCGCGTGTTATGCCCATTACATCTTCTGTGATGGCTCATGGAATACAGTGTTTATTTTACATTTGACCATATTTTGATTGTCAGAACATCCTTTGTGCCACCGAGGAAAGTTTTGCCAATGGTCCCTGTTTGCAGCTGCACTCGTTACAATACTGACACTAGCATAAAAGTGAAGATAAGAAATATTTTTACATAATTAACACAGGAACTCAAATAATTCTGTTCGAGTTCATTTTCACTGCATACTGAGAAAAATAAAGAAAAAACTCAGCTTTAAACACAGGTCCATATTAATGCACTGCACTGGATGAAGCATGTTTACCACCGACATGTTTCTTTAGGTGAATGCGTGGGTTTGCATGTAAGTGAAGTCATTTTAGTATATTGCCATTCATTCATCCCCAGGCCCGCAGAGTTGGATGGCTGTGTTTCACCAGCATGGAAAATAATGGATATGTCCGTAAACGCAACATTGTCAGAGGAATAAGTGTCAAGTGGCCACTTTGCCGGGGCTCTAGATGCAGGTAGATGGGAGGGAAAGAGGTGGGCGAGAGCCGCACTGGCGAGGTAATGACAACCTGGTTGTTGCATCCAAAGTCAACAACTGGAATAGCGACGGAAGAGCTTGAATTATCCCCAGAGGAACAGCCGTGTGTGGATCCATCCAGCGCGTGTGTTTGCATATGTGAGTGACACTGGACCTGGAAGGGTTGTTTTGCTGGCATATCGACTGAGGGGCCGAAAGTGGATGAAGGCAGTCTGAGCTCATCCAATAATTCACAGTGGCTTATGGAGACATAGATTTTTTTTTCAGGAGATCAAAAGATATGCAAGACAAAGTCATTACCATCATGGATACAATCTGTGATCCACGTCTAAACTTAGTTATTAATGTTTCTCAATGATGTTTGTTTATATCAGTAATAGTTTAAAAACTGCAGGAAAGATGCAAAATGAAAAATGTTTATATGTCAAAGCGTCTGATTGAAGCGAAATGCATGAACTTTCTGAACACACGAGCATAATTCACACGGTTTTAGATGGCTCTAGATTTTAGATTTGCTTAAAAGTCGTAGATAAAAAAAAGACACAGCCTGACAATCATCACAGCTTTCCTCAGTACCAAAGACAACCAGCGATGTTCCAGTGCAAACAGGAACTACTCATAGATTATTAAGCATATATCTTATATATAGTGGTCTAAAATCACTGAGTGGACCGTAAACTTTGAATTAATTAAAAGCTCCATCACCTTGTTTTCTATCAAACACACCGCAAGTATAATAATTAGGCCACACAGGAAATGTGAAGGGTAGGAGATGGTACTTCTTACCTGTCTGTACAAATGAACAGTGTAATTGGATTGTTTGTCTATTCACCCCCCCAGCTCTGCTCATCATGCCTGCCGCGTCCTACTTTCAGCCTACTTCACACCGCAGTGAAAACAATCTCCTTGAAAATCTCTGCAGTGTCAGGAAAAAAAAAAAGAAAAAAAAAAAGTAAAAAAAAAGTTGACTGCATCTTCTGTCAATTAGTGTGTTTCCACCATATGTGGTGCTCAGTTATTCTGTTTGTGAGTTGCAGAATGGAAAATGTCATTTCCTGTCCCTGTGGTGGAGGCTCAGGCCTTTGTGAGCGCTAATCAATAATGTATTACATTACAAAAAAAAAAAACCCACATGCCCATTGTAAACACAACTGGAATATGCTAATATTTATACTGAGCCATGTATGCACTTAATCATAATCACTGCTGGGTTTTGTGGCTTTTCGCATGCTCTCTTGTCAACTGTAATATCAATTCATTGTCAGTTTATTCATGCATTGACGGAGATACTGTATGTATTCAAACTCAATGAGGTAGCGGTGCTTTCTTGTTTGTCAAAAGAAATGCATTGAGTCAGAACAACATCCAAAAATCCATTTAAAGCAAATCAAGGGAAATTGTAGCTGTCAAAGAAATGAACGCTTAGTCATTTTAATACGTGTGCACTGAGAACGAATGCGTCTTTGGCCTCTTCTCCACCTGTAACCACACCCAACAGTGATGCAAAGGTGTACTGACAACAACCTGAATTGCATCACGGCAACAAGCTGAGAAAAAGCAATATTTTCTGTTTTGGCTTTTATTTGAAGTCAACTATTGACTCTGATTTTAGGTTTGGTTTGGCTCTTCTGCTGCTAAGATTCCACTATGTTCCCCAGCCGGTTGCTGACTTTGTGTGCCTGCTGTGTGATGCTGGACAGGTAACATATGGGGTGGTTTGACAGCTGCTTAGTTGATAAGAGCGGCGAGAGTGGGCCTCATAGTAAATATGCACGGCCGTAAAACTAAAACAATGAGCTTTCACCACTTTCACCACACACGCTGCATATGTTTCAGAGAAACGCTCTGTAATGAGGAAAAAATCTTTTTCTCTCCACTCACTTGCCCACCTGCACACAGAGGTCAAAGGTCAAGGTCATTGAGAGAAAAGAGTAGATTACCACCAGACTCTCCCAGTGATGAAATAAAGAAAGGAAAAAAAAAAACAAATATCGCAGCAATCAGCGAGTGTGAGAGAAACCAAAGTAAGAGACTGAGGAGTTATTTGGTCAACACAGCGATGGGCGGAGAGGTGCAAAGTAAGAGGTGTGTGTATGTGTGCATGCAGTGGAAAAAGAGGGGAGGCTGTTGTTCTTAACTGAGACAAACTGGAGCTATTAGAAGGCCTATTGTTGCCCGGCTGGCCCCTGAAAGAACAGCTTGTCCCAGCACTTATTCAGTGAATAGATGTGGCCGGCACTCCCGGCTATCTCGGCTGATCGCACAGATCAATCTGGCGAGGGGACCTGCAGCAGCTGTATAGGAAGGTGTGTGCGTGCGTGTGTGTGTGTGTGTGTGTGTGTGTGTGTGTGCGTGTGTATGTGTGCGTGTGTGCATGCGCTTTGTGTGGGTATGAGAACATATACACATAGACCGAACGTTTACGTCTTTATCTATGCATATAAATAGCTTTATAATTAAATCTATGTTAAGTGGTTTTTTTCTCACAAAGAGACCAGCTAGACAAGAGGCTATTTTCTCATTCAGTTTCTTACAAAGAAAGTCAGAACAGTTTGCCATGGTAGATTTCTGTCTGTGCATCTCTTACTTCCATTTGGGAAAAGATAATGTCACGTAGATGTACTTCACCCGTCAGGAAGTGGCAATGATTTGAATCAAACCGCGCCAGACATTTGCGGGGTTGTTTGACGATGACACCGGGCGATCGTCAGTCAAATGCGATCCGAACTACACCCACACAATCCTGATCAAGCAGGTTATCTGAGGTTGTGACTGTTTAACTTGGAAGAAAGATTTGGGTTCCATACAATTCCAGTTTAATACAAATGGGATCTCACTCTCGTAGTTTGTGGCCATCAATTATTATTATTTATTATTATGATAACGCTGTAGTTTCCAAGGTGATTGTGCAGCATCTGCGGAACATTGCTAATAAGTTGTTTTCATTTTGACTTTTCCTGACAGTCTACATCCATTTGCATTTTTGATGACACTGACGTGAGGTAATTTACAACGATGTGTTGTTTCCTTTGTTGGCTAAGCATTCACAGTGCAGCAGTAAATGTTGACTGTGCATGTAGACTGTGTTCAGTTGGTGCAACAGGCTGCCCAGAACTATCCTTTAAATTATCCTTTAATCAGTTGTTGACCTCCTTCCTCCTCACGTATAACAGTGTGCTAATGCTCTCGTTCCTGTCTCCACACACACACACTTTTGCCCATCCACCTGCACAACTTCAAAGATGGCTGATTTAACCACTGCTATCTCCCAGTCCAATAAACAGCTTCCAACGTGGCTTTGAAGTGGCATCAATCTTCCTTTTGCATCTGTCAAACTTCTCTAACATCCACTCTCCAACCAACCAGCCCATCAAGGGGAAATCAAAGTGCCTTCGGGCGATTGACACGCTGTAAATAGACTGGTGCGGATAAGCCGTGGCCTGAATGAGCTCTGAATGGGATGGGTCTATTTGCTGGCTCATAACTGTGCGGTTTCATATCCCCCACAGGCCATATAATACAGACTTCCTAATGGTCCTCTCATCATTTCAAATTCAACTCACAGGGTTTCCACCCCTGCCTTAATTTGTGTGTGCATAATTGAAAGAAAATTAGATTTATGGGAACCCCCCACGTACAGTAGAGAAAGCCTGCATTCCTTCTCTATCTCTGTCTCCTCTTCACACACACACACACACACACACACACACACACACACACACACACACACACACACACACACTGACCTTGTTGCCTCTTTTATTTACTGGACAATGACTGCAATTTCCAGAGTGTAATTAGAGCTGTTATAGCCTGGCCTTTGGTCTCAGTCATTTAGAGGTGAGCACACTATCAATCTTTCCCCCCCATGAGTCAGAGTTTTTCCTCCCCACTTCTCCTCTGTCCTCAACTGAGGCCTTGCAGCTCACACTTCCCCCTTTTTTAAAGTCACAAGAGGACCATTTTCTCCAGTCATTTTCATTTGGGCTACTTAATTAATCATTTCCCCACATTTTCAGCTGAACACCCACAAATTGCCCTGGTCAGAGCCCGAAGACAAAGGGATTTTGTGTTAATTAACCATACAGCAATTCATTTACACACCATCCTTTTCCTCCCACATGCACACATCCACCAACAGCGACTCTGCAGCTGTCACCGCTTTAATTTGTGTGTGCATTTTTTCTTTCTTTGTCTTTGTGCTGCCTCTGCCTCATGCTCGAGGAAGACACTGTACCTTGGCGGTAATCACATTCAAGCGAGGAGAGAAAGGATTTAGTTTCAATTTTGACCGGGCATCTGCTTGATGAAAAGGGTTTTTTTGGGGGGTTTTTTTTGCGCAAAGACGTCTGAACTTCTAAACAACAGTGGTGCCTTCTGCCGTTTTTCTCCAGCAGTGAAAACATTTTTTGATTTGTACTGGGCCCAGAGTGATGCTTTATTTCCCAGCCTTGACTAAAGCAAACATATACCAAAAGTGCAACAGCAATGTTAAACTTGTACTTAGTGCATTTACTTGTTCCGTCATTAATTATGGATATACTTTAGTGCACTGTATGAAAATTTTGAGTCCATCCTGTGCTGACAGCCTGTTCACAGTAACTTGCACATGAAAAAATGAGCGAAAAACATCTTAAAAATTCATCCAGGAAGTGCTATTGGCTCTATTTGCTTTCAACATAAAATATTAGAACCTACAGGCCTGTATTGATTTTTTTCTCTGTTCCCGCTCTGATACCATAAAGCTCATACATTACTCCTGAAACCAGCCCGTCAACCAATTCAGGTCAATAGATCTTCTCTTTCTCAGTGTCGGCGGGGAGATCTGGCCGAGGCGTGCTTTTTAATGCGTTGATGTATCGGGCCAGGTGTCTCAAACCGGAGCTGATGGACGATAGTGACCTTTCTCTTCCTGATATACAGCGGTCATCGCTGGCTATCAGTCCATTCACAAACAGGCTTTAAAGCACAGACCCGAGTGCGGCAAGCTAAAGATGCACTCCACTGGTACATATGTGAGTGAGTGAGGCAGGAAAACAACACTGCCGAACTTTTAAACAGTGCATGGTTAGCTGCAGCTGTAAGAAGCATTAAAAAGTCTCTTATGTAAGTTTTTATAATCATATGTTGTGTAGGAAGAGCAGTATGTACACATCTGCCAGGCAAAGAGGACTACTTTCATAATTCACTTCTAATCAGTTGTCCTGTCTGTCATTACAGCAAAGGCTTTTATCTAATGTTGCCTGGCAACACAAAATATTTATTTAACAGATATATTAGTGCCTCAATGTCAAAGTCTGTTACATGGTATGGCACTGAGAGAAACAAGCTGTTTTTCCAGACTCAGGGAAGGAGGCAACTGCAGACTGAGTTAGGCTTTGAAACAAATTCAGATCTTTGTGGTGGTCTCGCCATCGCCATGGCAACACACAGAACCGATTTCAATAGGCTTGAGACTTCATTAGTTCTGGGCAAAAAGCTACACTGATGGACTGTATAACTGTGCTTTTTTTTCTTTTTTTTTACCTTCAATTAGATAAAACAAGTGAATGCACTCATCTGATAATTGCAAGGGAGGAACAGAAGGAGGGAAGGAGGGATGAAGCAATGGATGAGGGGAGCAAAGGAAGGTGAAAATTACAGTGGTTCCTTTTTTTTTTCCTGGCGTGCACCGCTCCATCGTGTATCTGTCAGCACGGAGTGCGATGAGTGCACGGGTGCAGCGAGGGAGCCTTCAGTAGCCTGACAAGCTTATCTTTATCACCTGTCACTCTGACATTAGGTGTCTCTGCTCAGGCCCAAATCCTCCCCGTTTCCCTCCCTGTCACTGAACACCTTCCATCTCTCCACCTTTGTCCCACATATGCATAGCAACTATGATGTGCTTTGTCATACTGCTCTGCGCACAACAGTGTGTTGTTACCACCTGCCTCGAGCCACACGAGCAGAGTTATAATACAAAAAGAGATTTATTTGAATAACAAATTGGAACATTTTCAACTGCAGCAAATCAGGCAGATGGGGGTCCTCACTAGAAACCTCATTATAAATTAATATTAGTTACAAGGAAGCATTTTAAGAGTGGAGAAAACCACCATTGAAGGAAGCAAGAGCTATCTGTGGGAAACACCCAACTTAAACAGAAATTGCAGAGGGCATTGTTTCTACCTTAACATTTTCAGCTCTCCTTTACACCTTGGATGTCTAAATAAAACAGATGAGGGAAGAGACACCAATACTTAAGCCAGTCATTCAGGTTCTGGGAGGTTTGAGGAGAATAGAGAAAAGCTGCTAAAGGGCACGCGCCTCCTCCCACATAGATTGTAAAATGTTTCAATGCCCAAATCAGTGAGAGCACTTTCTTTCTCTCCTATAGAAAAATCCATGTGAAACGTTAAGCAGTTTAGACAAGAGGAAATACAGTATGTGGCTTATATGCAACAAAAGGAAAAAAAGTGCTATTGTCATGGATAAAGAGGGAGGTAGTTTCTCAGCCTCTTTTTTTTTTTTTTTACCCCATATATGCATTTAAAATCCAGTATCCACCTCAAGCTGAGGATGCAGGCAAACGGCTCCCACACTGTAAGGGTAAGCAAACCCACACCGAACACAGTCCTGGCTAAATTGAATATTGATTGTTGGTAATCCATGCGCTGCAGCTCTATATGAAACAGTGGTAAAGAGACAAAGCACGCTGCACTCGTTGATCTCCTTCAGCTAATTCACAGAGCTCCCCTTTTCCAGCAGTCACATCACGGTCACATCACCACATCACTCTGCTTCGAAGAAAAGCCAATCATCACCATCAGGATGTGATGGCAAAATTGAGGTCATTTTTTGAGAATCTATAAACTTTACTGCCACATCAAAGAGGAGATATTCTCTAGCACATGCTGGTGGTTTGGGAAATATAGCAGGGGGCAGTTAATGAAGCACATTACAGTAGAGAGATGACATGGATTTTGAAGGCTTGAAATTGGCATCACAGATGCTCATCAGGCAATAGGCACTATTTGGATGTAATTTTCTGGTAATCCTTTTATATTCTGAGCCATTTTGTTCATTTCATGGACTGTAGATGTGGCTGTGAAAAGACTCTGGGAGAAAATGGCACACAATAAACCGAGCCTCCAAATTCAAATGAGAGGAAAGCGCCGCGCTCGGAAATGCTACCTCGAGCCGCTAAGCGAGTAATTGTGTGACGCGTGTGAATGGATGCGCAGGTTTCAATTACTACAAACAGCAGTGATTGTATTTGTGAAACACGTAGGACAATAAGACGGGGAGTGGAATACAGACTCCAAAAGCTGAGTTTACCTCTGTCCAGAGCATCAACTGTGAAGTGTAGTTGAGCCGAAAACTGTCTCCATCATCCACTCCACACTCCATTTTGATTTCTATCACCCTGCGTTCCCCTGGATGCATTCAATCGCACACACTTATTTTCATTCAGTGAATCATGTCAAGCCTACACATTGAAACTGTGTGTGAAGAATCAGCACTGCCTCTGTGTTAATGCTGAAGCAGAGCTGAGACATATGAGCTGATAAACAACACTCCAATCAACACTTGCCAACTACAATTGTCGCAGAAAAATCTAAACCTATTAACACAAAGAAAGTCACAGTGTTTCATCTTGAAGAATTAGCTGTTATTTAGTTGTTACTAAACTTCTCGCTTTGTGCCTAAACTTACAATAGTAAAAGACAATAGTTCACCAAGCCAAATGAATTGTTAGCAAGTTAGCAGTTACTGTTGTGTTGCATATTTCTATGAGCTGCTACCTGCTGGTAATAATTTCCCAGCCCCCGCTGATGTTAACACAACTTTAAGTCTGTACTGTGAAGGGTAAAGTCTTCATGACTGCTGTAGGTAGTAAAAGTGGAAGATGAGCTTCCTGCATCATGTATTATTTTTCAAAAACCGAACAAGTGAGTTTTATATTGTACATATTGCCATGGCAGATTTAAGGATGCATTTTTTTTCACTAAAATCCCTTAAAAAAACAAACATTTTATTGCTCCTGCTAACAAGAAATGTCTGCAGCTAGAACCCTGTTATGGTTGATAGAGCTCAGCTGTTCTACAAAAACTATTCCAGACATCAATGGGTCACTGTGGGTGGCACGTAAACAAAGAAGTTATGCATAATCAAATCTCGCATACACCATCCTGCTGCTCTAAATATTCACTAGTTCACCAACTACGTATTAATCAGCAGCTAAAAATGGTCCTCAATAAAATCCCTATTTTCTCCTACAGTGCACAGCTGTGTTAGAAAAAATTCTTTGCCTTTAAAATGAAAATGACACTGTACATTTGTGGCTCATTATTAAAGATTTACATCTTCAGTAGAGCTTTTCTCTATTCTCTCCAAACCTCCCAGAACCTGAATGACTGGCTTAAGTATTGGTGTCTCTTCCCTCATCTGTTTTATTTAGACATCCAAGGTGTAAAGGAGAGCTGAAAATGTTAAGGCAGAAGCAATGCCCTGTTGGAAGTTGGAAGGTGTTAAGAGATGAATTAACAAGTTGTTGGTTTTGGTAGAAAAATACAGCCTTAAATTATCACCATCATTCATTGTTTATTTATATTTTGAGTTATTGCATTTTTAGATAGACATTAGTTAATCAGCACAATGAGAAATAGGAATTTAATGCAGCAGACATGACATAATAGAGTTAGATTTAATGCAAAATGCAAAGAACAAATAAGCACAGACACAGATAATTAATTCATTTCTTCACCCAAAGGCTCATTTGTCATATAATGCAGATTTATACAGTGTATTACAGTGGAATTTCTGTATGTAGCAGATTAAAGCACATTTTAATAAAAGTAACTGATGATTTCTTCCACTTTACGGGGATGTTTTTGAAGTCTTTGCCCTTCTCCTGGTTTGTGCTACGCTGCAGCACAAATATAAGCACATGCAGCGCAACCACACTTTGATTGCAGCACAAGAGGAGTAAATATTTACATGGTAAACCCGTTTGGTTTGACTTTACACGGATGTGGAGCTGTTTGTTGGGATTTCTATCCCAACAAACAGCGTAGCCTGCACTGTGAATCAGTAAAATGGGCTTTTATAATGCTGAGAAAAACACGATCGGTGTACGTCGGAGCAGCATCTGTGTGCGTTTTTTATTCAAGAAAATGTTGTACGTTAAATGCTAAAACTGGTATGTTTTCACATCCATCAGTAACATCTTTCCCCTCTTTAAAATGGAATAAATATCAGCATGGTGTTTCTATTCTCAAGTCTCCATTTAGGAAATCAATCTCATAAATAAACATTGGCGTTTGAACACTTTAATTAAACGAGTAAGTGGCTCGGGCCTGTTATTCCCTAAGGTTAGCATATCCCAGGAAAGCAGAATCATTTACAGTGATGCGACATATTGGGGCGCTTTCCCCCTTGAGTTTGTTTTCCAACAATGACAACAAACTGCAGCGTCATTCCAAAAATAGTTGGATTTCAAAGCCAATGTCCATGGGCAGTTTGCAGCTTGCTTTTGGAACAAATTGCTGATCTTAAAAAAAAAAAAAAATGTTCATATACAAGGACTTTGAAGTACAAAATGGCTCTTATCAACTTTTGCCAGCTGTTTTAAAAGACGCCCGTTGCTGTGTGCATGTGTGTGTTGCATTTAAGGTTTTCTCAAAATTGCTTTTCATTCATGCAAATCCTCATCATTGAGATTCAATGTGCATCAAAAGTGCATTTACCCGAGAGACAAGTAGATTTATCATCGGAACAAAGTCAGAGAGGAAACTTGTGAGAGTTTTGATCCTGTTTCTGAAGATTTCTCGTTAGCCTCGCCGAGAACCATTTAATGGAACGGATATCATTATCACGTTTAAGACTAACGGCTTCCTCGCTGATGAATGCTCCATGTTTCATCTTAAAAGCTTAAGGTAACCAGCTCCCGGTAAGACAAATTATGACATTTTCCTCTGGGTTGCAAAACCAGCATGTATGAGAAAGCCATTTCAACTAGTAAAAGATAAGTGTGACTGAGTTTGCTGAGCAAAGAGTCTCATCCTGGTAATAAATGTAAAATGGCTGTTTAAGACCGGATGGCGGACATATTTTCAGGTTGTTAGATTATTGGCTGAAGCTAGAACAATTCAATTAACATTTCCATGAGCGAGATTAATCAGAGACTCTGCCCTGCTCCCCCACACCTTGCTGCTGTAATGTAAACTTCGGCTGCAGCTAGAAGGATTCATTATGGTCACTCTTAATCCATTTTCAACATCATGGAACATGAAAGTGGTCTGAGTCAGAAGTTGGCGAGATTTAATTAAGCGGGTTCACTAGATCACTATCTGAGAGCTTTATCAGACCAGACGAGCATTGAAATCTGTGAGCGTGGAACATTTTCAGATGCCGTGATTACACCCTCTCCCTGTGGGGACTCCCGCCACTTGAAGGGACACGTTAAAGTTATTTGACATTTTCATGCCTGACAGGCGAAAGTAGATTTCTAAGGCAAAGTTATAGATTTGGGATTAGATACAGAGAGATACACATTAGACACAGTCTGGTTGGAGCTAAGCATGGTGAGGCAGATGTTGGTTGTTTGTCCAGTTAAGCAGTATAGTTTTATCATATAAAAAGTATGAACCCAGGACAGGACCACTTAATAGGGATTATGTTATATTCACTTTTATTTCCTGTGTCTTGCTTCAACACCTTGTTTCTTAAACTAAAATATTGGACAAATTGAAATTTTTGTTCCACAGTTTGATAGATACTGAGATATTTTTTGGGATAAGAGACAGCTTTGACCTAAAATTGATGCTACGGGAAAAGTCAGAGGATCACCAGAGTAATTAAGGCTCTTCCTCATGGTAGTAGTGGTTTCCATTTTTCTGTTTGGACAGAAATGGTTATTTTAAATTGTTAAACAATGTTATTTTAAATGGACACTAGCGCAACATATACCTATGACTCTGAAGGAGTAACACAGGAACAATTTGCTATCATTTTATTTTATTACAAACAATGGTTTTCAACCTATTCAGCAGCCATGAGCAGAGAGTTTGGCATTCATTGATATTTCATTCACAAATGATTCAGCAACGAGCGCTTTTGTTTCCACATGGGGTTTGGCACTGTGTAAATGTGTAAATGCATTGGATGTGACACGTGTTGATGTTTATGTGAACGGCACAGGCTGCAGGACCTTTCATCGGTCTGACGGCCCGCTGAACTGCACAACACGCACATTTGGCTCCACTGTCGCTGGGTGATATCCGATAAGAATACACTAAAGATTACTGATACATTAAGGGATTAATGAAAGAGGAGCCAACGAGGTAGCGTTTGTTGGCGCTTGGATTTGCAAGCCGTGGGCCGTTGCCAAAGAGTCCCGATCGGCAGATGAACTGTCGTGCGTGACAGAGGGGCTGAGCGCCGTGATAGCACACCAACCGGAGACCATAGAGTGTTCGAGAGCTTCGACGCTCATGGTTAGCTGAGCTGTGAGATGGATATCACACGATTCTGTTTGGCGGCTCCAGCGAGCAGTTGATCCAATTAACACAAGAAAGGCCGGGACACTTTGAGTTGACTGCTGCTATTAATGTCTTCCCTGAACTGTCATTTCTATGCCAAAAATGATTGTTAGTTTTTCGAAACAGAGGACCCTGGACACTTTTTTCTTATTTGTCTTGATTGGTTGAATGAAATAAGATAACGTGTGAACGAGGCCCATCCCATCAAAGCGCACGTACAGGTAGTGAATGTGTACCTGTTGTGGAAAAATGCCCCCCCCCCTCTCTAAGTCCAGTCATCTACAGCAGCCCTGGCGTCATCGCAAAGTTTCTGCTTTTAGTGAAAAAGGGATTGTACCTTAATCCCGAACCATCAAAAATGCAATCGATCGACTGTAAAGCTCGATTTAGATTCTTTTCTTCCTTGTTTCTCTCCTTTTTTTTACTTTCTGACTGTGATGGCTGAAGGCTGTCAGGAGCTGAGGGGAGCTGACCTGTTGCCAACAAACATGCACATCAAAAGGCACATCATCAAAGTGAGCCATCTGTTCTGCACATCCCGGTCTCCTCCGCCACCCAGTTGATGATTTATACCTACAGTAATAAGAATACACTGATGATATCTAACAACACAAGAAGCGGTGATCTGTGAAGGGTGGAATTGTTAAAGTGACAAGTCAATGGAACCGTTTTCCAGGGGTACAGTTTGAGCTTAAATAATTTCTTTTTTTCGGTCTTGATGCTTATTGTCACGGTCGAAAGTATCTGTTTCCTGCTTCTTTAGCTGTCTGATATTCTCTCTTTACAGAGTAAAGAATACATACACTCTTTTCAAATGATTTCGAGAACCTTCAGCAATGTCAGCATCCCCCGCTGTATATCTGAAAGATAAAACCCCACTTTGTTTAAACATTTATTTATTTTTCCACACCGAAAAGGTGGAAAGTTCAGAGGCCGTGTGTTGCCAGGAAGATAATGAAAGAAGCTTGAGGGGGGGCACTGACAGAGGTCGCACTTGAGGTACAGTAAAGAAATGTAGGTCATATATTCTCAATCTCAGAAGTTGGTCTACTGTACTGTATGTGCAAGACGAGACAGGAGGTGTACTAGTACCTCAGAGTACTACAGAAAAGAAATGAATCCCTCTGTAACACCTTATATTTTATATTCGTCTAAAGTGTAAGTTCGGATTTAAATGCATCATATCATTAAACAAACCAGGTGACAGCCAGATGTTGCCAATCCCCATTAGGCGAAACAAAGTTTTCTGTTCTGCTTTCTTCATCTGCTGCAGTGAGCTCATCACTCCCTGCATCTGCTTTACAATAAAAGCATGTTAATGTGAAGAGAGTGGTAGGGCTTTAATGCGAAACTAGAAGTGTGGACAATGCTATTCATGGCTAGCTAACATTACCAAAAAATTTACTTATTTTTCATTTTTATAAAAGTCAATTTTCTGGAGTTTATGCTATATTATATAATATATTAATATTATATAATCATAATATTATATAATAATATAATATTTTATATATATATATATATATACCTATATATATATCGCTCAGTATCAACAGATATTTCATAGTTTACGAATCACAACAGTAAAAGTCACTGGCAGCGAGTTAGCGAGCAGGCAGTGTACACAGAGTGCAAATGAAAGAGCCTCAGAGATCTTGCTTACAGAAACACAAGGAGTACTCTGCTGGAGTCACTCACACAGGCTCATAAGAATCAACAGTTCAGAGAGAGATAATTAGGCTTAGGTCATGCAGACCCATTAGATAAATCAGCACAGTGTCTTAATAAATTCTACAGACGTACCAGCAAGCAGTGAGCAGACACTGAAATGGGTTTGATACAGTCTTGCGCAATTAGCTTTGGTTTCCTGCAGAATTTTAAACACATTATTAGTCGCCACCTTTTTACCCCCTCCACTGAGATTATAGGAAGGAGGCATCATTTTCAAACGGTCCCTAAGATTGCAGGAGGCAGACAGCCGCTGACACTCTTCAAGTATCCCAGGTTTCTTAAGGGGTTTTGGATCGTATGCTGTCAGGAAGATGAGAAGATGGCATCTAACGTGGCACGGTACCCATTACAGTTCATAGGAGTTCAGCTGAAACAGACTCAGGGTTATACGATAAGGACAGAGGGCTTTGTTGATAGATACGTCCTGGCGGTGAAGATCTTTTGCTATTAAGGATACGTGGTGGAGCCTTCACGGAGTAAATATAATAGAAATGGAAGGTTGTGAAATTCACACAGTCCGTATTTGAAGAAAAAGAGATATCAAGGGAGCATGGTTCACAAAGCAATCAATGTTTAAAAAAGAAGAACTAGGGATTGTGCTGATTTATAGAGATTAGTTCAGAGAAATATTTTTACTCTTGTTTTTTCTCATATTGAATGGTAATAATTCCTTCATGTCTTGTAATGAACAAACAGCTTTGTACTTTCCCACGTCCATTTGCCTTTTGTGCGCTCCCTTTGAGGCAAAGGGTGCTTTCATTTATCCAAGGCGATGTACCGACAGATTAGTTGGATGTGCAGTTGCTTTTAGTGTTGCCAAAGCGTCTAAAGAAGAAGAAGAAAAAGACTATCACAGAAGCAAATTAATCAGATAGTGTGTGTATACTGTGCCAGAGGAAAATCATTTTAACCCTTGATAATGTCAAAGCAAACTGTGCGGTGTTCTGTGACAACTTGAAAAGCAGATTTGACCATAATTTACTAGTCATTAGTGATATAATTATAATATAGCCAGAAAGCAAAATCTTGTATCTCAAGTTCTGCTGATTTTTCATGTTTTAAATTGACCGCTTGCTAAAGAATACATTTGTTAGAATGTCATGCTACCTAGCTCACTAGCTACAGTGTTAATTCCAAGGTCATATCATTAACTAATTAACTCGTTTGTATACTTTTATTTCATGGGAATATATTTTATGTAAAAAAAAAAAAAAAAAGTTGTAAAAATGTGTCCACCGCTACCTGAAATCAAAGATGTATTCTTAAAAAGAAAAAAGAAAAAAGTGGGAAATCTGCCACTATAGTCGACCTGTGCTACAGCTGACAGTGTGATAAGCATAGCAACAGTAAGTGAGTGAGGATTACATGCTTCCACTATGGATTCTTTTGCACTGACATACAAGGCTGTTTCTATGCATTCAAGGTCAGCTCTTCCTCTCTGACTGCACTCCACCACACTGAGGACTTTTATCCCCCCCCCCCCGTGCCGTGCCTTTTCATTTTCACTTTAACAAGACAAGATGGCCAAAAGATGGCGAGTCATTCATCAGTTTCATTTCCTTGAGCAATAGTAGAGTCATGTATTTTTGGCAGAGGCGTTCTCTGAAATGTGCCCATTTAATTTAAGAGGTGGATGTTCTAAATGGAAAGACGAATGTTTTTTTTCAATTTATATATAGTTTTCGGTTCACATCGTCATTATCAGAGGACATACTGTACATGACAAAGTTTGCCAAAAACAGAAGCTACATTGAAGCCTCTCATTAGCTCTCGTTGACACTGAGTATCTATAACTTTACATTTTCTTTTCTTTTTTCTTTTTTCTTTTTTCTCCCATGGGGAACTGGCAGAGAGCATTTGCCCTCTCATCAATTTTTCATAGTTACTTCGGGGGGTCACCGCTGCAGTCCCCATACAGTCCATTAGCGACCAGCATGCTCGACTTGGTGGAGTAACTCGGCTTCATGTCTTTTGTCTCTTGGCACGCAGAGGAAGCCACTGAAGGGGTTGAGATGGCACAGTGGGATGTTTCAGAGCAGGCCCGACAGTCACGACTGACTCTGCACTGTCCACCTCATTCCTCTGAAAAAAAATAAACGGGTAGTCATAATCTGTCGGTGTGGAACTGAACAAAACGATGTGGACACCTGAACATATCTCCATCCGAACCCGCAGGCATTATTATGCTTCAGTTAGCCTACTGCAGTCTTTTGGGAACGCTTTGTGCCTGATTTTTGGAAGCTGGCCGCTTTGAGCCACGAAAGTGTTAGCGAGATTGGACACTGATGCTGAGCATTAACACCTGGCAGAGTCGGTGTTCCATAATTATCCTTTTGAGGTCAGAGCAAGTGGGGCATCGCCATATTGAAATGGGAAACCACAAACGTTGACACACCCACTATTGTATAAAATTTCATCCAACCAAACTATAATATCCAGACCCAGACTAAACGTCACAAAAATGACATGGCTTGTCCTCATACTTTTGGCCACATAGTGTATGTACAGGAATGAAAAAACATCCCTGCAGTTGTATTGCTGCTATCTGTACCAAACTCACCCAACTTCTTCCTTCACTCATGATCAAACTCTCCACAAAAATTTCATCGAAATCTGCCCAGACGTTTCCGAGGCAAGCGGGTTGCTGTAAGCGGAACCCGCTGACAGCAGCCGTATCGCATCAGGAATATTCTTCCCTCGCTCATGTCTCACTGACCCAGAAGAATACATCACTCCTCTCACCGTTAAACCCACATCTCTTGCATTTTCCTGTCCCGTGGCTCTCCGGGCAGACACTGAGACATCTCAGGGTTAATGGTTTGACACAGTGGAGACATTTGCCACCCGGTTCAGTGTAGTTCAACCATTTCTCACTGGTAATTGATGTTAAATATTCCTTAAAAGAAATAAAACATTTAAAAAATCCAAGTGAACTGAGGTTAAGAGAATCTCCTCATCTTACCACTGAACTTTTCCCTACATAACATCCAGCACCTTCATTCTGTCGGTTTTAACTTTTTGCTTTGACTTTCTCTTGTTTTCTTATTGATATTTGACAAGCTGCGCTCTCCTCCTTTCATCTCAGCAGCAAAGCTTCCCTCTACCCTCCTCGCCTTTGTCTCTCTGCTCGTTTCCAGCTGCCCTTCCGTCTCTCTGTCTCCCAGCTCTCACAAGCTCTCGTGTCTTTAACGCGCCAATAAGGGACAACTCGACAAACATTCCATCACATTAGCATAGGGGGAACTGGGGCTAGGGATTGTGTTAAGCTCAGCATTAGCCAGCCTGCCACTGCTTTAATTACGTTTGCTCAGCACTAGCCACGCTAATGGCTACCTTCATGCCACGTTTCCTCCTCAGAAAGACGGGCAAGTGAGCCAGGGCTTCAGCTGGATGATGCCACAGAGGATCGTTAGACTAAGCAGGGCAAAGAGTTAAGTGTTAATAGGAGATATTCCGCTATTATATAAAAGACTGCTTGTATATAGTGAGGAATAGCTTGATTACAGTTTTGAAGAAATGCTTAATGCAATTAATTTTTTTCAGGAAGGAAAAACACATTTTAAAACTTGCTCTAATATCTTTTATTGTTGTCACTTGTCTCAGTATCAGCAGTGAGTTATATCTCCAGCATTATTTTCTCATTTCTTATTGTTATGGTAAATAAAAAAGTGCCAAACGCAACGCATCAGCCTCACAATCAGGCATTGTTATTTCTATAGCTTTCTTCACACCACAACCTTTTATCTCCACCGTCTTCGCCTCTTTGATTCTCTGCGTTTGTCCCTTTCTCAAATCTCTCTCTGTCTGTGCTCACCGCTGCTGCAGATAGTTATCCCTGTGGGTGGGGACGTATCATCTCTCTCACTGTTACATCTGCTGTCTTCTCACTGGACATTAAACACATGTAGCTACCGCAGATTTGGACTCATAAACCCACCATGCATGCATCCTTTGTTTTAACTCTTGTTAGTAAATTCTCCTAGTTTTTTTGACCAGGATTCCTTTTTGTAATTATTAAGTTACCACAATGAATCAAAGAGTTGCTTATTTAAAAATCCAGCAAATATGGTGTAACATTAGTGTTATTAAAAAAACTGTATTGTAAAGTACATATAAACCGGTAGAAAACTGTGTGTGGTGCCTATAATAAAAAACAAATCCTTGGGGAAGAATATTCTAACGTATGTACTCTTTTATAGTCTTCTGCATGTGACCACTACACAACTGGAGGTTATGTAATGGTGAAGCAAGGCACTTGAGTTGAGGCATAACGGAGCATTTCGTGTTCATTTGCAGAGCCGTCAGTCCTCCCTCCTGGTTTGAGGACTCAAACCGGTGGCCAGATTCTCAACCCCTAAGGCCAGTGCCACCACTGATATTAAAAACTGGGCTGAGGCAAATGCCACACGCTCGTGACATTAAGGCTCTGCGCCTGGCTCATCACCTTCGTACCAAATCGCATTCCCTCTTGGCACATCATCCGTCCTCCCATCTCCTTCCTAATTACTTTAAACTCTGTGTTTATTTGAGAATGTGTTGATCTCATTCAGATACACCAAGGAAGTGTTGGTGGAGGGAAAGGGTTTCTTAAAAAAAGGTGTGTAAATCATTGATGCAAATGTTTTTTTTAAAGGCAACGCCTCTGTTTATACAATGCTTATTTTTGATGTGAGGTCCCTCTGCTGCAGCTCCCTGCATCACATGAAAGACGGCTAACAATTTACAAGAGTTGCTTTAAACCATTGTAGATTAATGTAGGTTAATTAAAGGTTAGCTCCAAACTAAACTGTGCTGTGCTTCTGTGTATTTTGTCAGGGATGATTTTTGACAGGAAAGCATGTGTACTTAGCAGAGCGCGCTGAGGAAAGAGGAGCGGAAAGGAAATTCTGCTGTGTCCCAGGTTAATTAAAAGATGATCTTGTCTTCAACATCTGGCTGTGAAGTTGTCAAACTCAATGAGGAAAGAGAAGTCAAAGAATTGCCCAGGGGAGTATTCCAACAGAGCGAGAGTGAGATGAAAAATAACATCTCACTGGTGCGTTGGCTTGTGCGCGAGCAGGAGGACGAGATGTTGTGTGATAGAGACAGAGAGAGATCTTGTCAAAAATTTTCCACTGTGTAGAAGTTATACTCAGTGAGTGGGAGGCTGGAAGCAAAGAGCTGATTGATACGTTCAGTTTGGTTGGAACCTTATCGAACGCACTTGTGCAGACTGTTAAGCAGCGTGATCATTACGGCTCTGATTTTCTTTCCTGTGGGGCTTTCTTATTAAGGGTGTAGCACCAAAAGCATAACTTCACATTTGGAAGAATCTCTGAGAAATCTTATGTTTACACAGGTAAGCTAAAAACTTCATTTCAAGTCTGAGCTTTTTTTCTCTTTAACATTAAATATGTATGATTTAGTAAGCAACAATCAAAGCTCAAGTTTGGAGAACAACTCATCTAACCTGCTTCATCAGGGCTGTGTGGGTGTGATTCACCAGATATGACTTATTCATATGGAGAAGAAAAAATCATCATGTGTTTCATGTTAGTGGTTGGGTGAATGGCAAATTTACTTTTAACTAGTGTCAATACCAGGTGATTCCCAGCTGTTGAAACATCAACTCCTCTTGCACCCGATTCACTGACTGTTTTGTAAATGAAGCCAAATTTCCCCCCTCACTCTCCCCTGAAATGGCTTATGAATACATGCGTGGCGAGAAATAGTCCGTGAAGTTGCTGAGTCATGTGTCGTGCTGCTAAAATTGCAATCTTATGCAGCTTGACCTCCATTTTTGTCAAAGCTCACAAAGGTGTTGAGAAAAAACCTCCTGCAGACCACGGTGTCTGTACCGTTTTCCTTTCCAGGGCTTGAGTTTCTCCACTGTAAGCTCGAAGAGACGGTGGTTGAGTTAGCTTGTTAGAGTTAGAACCTCTGTGTGAAGAGACTGTTAACATTTCTTGTTGGAAGGTTATTCAAACAACCACAAAGAGACACAAAACAACCACAAAATAACTCATAAGGACCACAATACGACTATGAAGAGATGCAAAATGACCAAGACAAGAAATTACTACTAGAGTCACGGCTGCGTCAGTCTGGGTGTCTTGCTCCTATGCATGATGGGTGGTGGTTTACATATCTGCGTCCAGCCCGTTGTCTCGTTATCTGTCCATGGCTATTTGTTAGAAATAGCAGCTGTTTATTGATGTTGTAGTATATTAGATTATTCCATGTTGTTTATTTTGCATTCATTTATCACACTGAATAATGGATGTAGCTGCTCATTATGGACAGTTTATTGTTAGCAACCATAGCTTTAATATGTTTTCACTTATTTCCCATACGTGCCTCCCTCATGTGAATATGTTTGGAAGCTTGTCCCTTCGGTTGAGAGGAAGTCAAAAGGCATTAAAGTCTCCGGTCACCGCTCGGCTGCCTACAGCTGGCAGCGCCATCCACCTCTCCCGCTCTTTGTTCCTCTCTTCCCCCTCCATCTCACCACCTCCGGATCTCTCCCCTACTTGTTTTCTCCTCCTCTCGGTTCCCCGCCTCTCGCTCACTGTCACTCTCTTCTCTCTCTCTCTCTCCCAGCAGTCGCTCGCTCAGCCAACAGGTAGACCCAGAGCTGCCGACAGGTTTGATACAGATGTGATGACATGTCGTGGCCCGAGGCACAAAGCTGAGAATTGATTCTCCTCCTACTTTCGTTCCTTTTCCTCCTGCGAATCCCTCCGTCATCGCAGTCCTCCTCCTCTCCTCCTCCTCCTGCGTTCATGTCTCTTTGTTTATGTCATTTTCCACTGGGAGGTACCAGCCACCGCTCATTATACTCCTCTTACACTAATTGGGGGCAGAGGATGTGCAGATTGAGCCTTGATTGCTGCCTTCCCCTTTGCATTTTGTACCATCCTCCCTCCTGTCCCCTGACATCCACTTCCTCCCCTTTTTCACACACACACACACACACACACACACACACACACACACACACACACACTCCAAACACAACCAGGCGTTCATGCTCTCTCTCTGTCTCTTCTGTCAACATCAAACACAGCGCAAGAGTGGTCACTGACACAGTTACGTGGGTTTTGGCGTAAACGCGCCCCTGCCCCCCCCCCCCCCCCCCAGATTATGGCTCTATTAGTAAGTATTTTCATTATCTCACCCCGATAAAGGCTGAATCTGCCGCTCTTCCCTCTCGCCGCCCTAATCCTCTTTGTTTTCGGTGGCCTTTTTGAGGTCGCATGGTCTTGTATCTGATAAATTTATAATGACTCCTAATGAGCCATTATTTATTCCTGGCTAATCAGCTGCGTATCGAGTGTGAAGGGATTGCTGACGAGGCCTGTTCCTGAAACAAAGTCTCATTTTTCATGCTGGAAAAAAAAGAGATAGAAAAAGAGGTGGCTCTTTCACATGAAGTGTTTGTGGAAAATGAGGAATGAGCGTTTGCACCTTGTAAAGAAGAAAAGGATTGTCTGTGCTCTGCCGCTTCGTGAAGGCGTTTTGGCTCACGATGTCAAGGCAATAAAGGGGAAATCTTGTGTTTAGTTTGAACAATTAAATACAAGAAAAGATAATGGAGCCTTGCAGTGTGAGCTCAGTGACAGTCTGTCAGCTTTGCTCAGATTGGTTCCAGATAGTGTGAGTATCCCTCCCTCTCAGACGAGTCAATCGTATCTAGATACACACCCTGTAATGTGCTACAAATATGATACGATCAAAACTAAGTCAATATGATTTGATTTAACAGCGGTTAAAGTTACTTTTTCTTTTTTTAAATAAAACTTAAACAGATAATTTCCTCCATTTTCATCTCAAATATTGATTTAGAAATGCTATTGCTATTGCTGCAGTAAAAGATTAAAACCTTGACATGAGCGTCCTGACTGGACTGTTTAAGTAATATTGACGAATCAAGAGTCGTGCTCACGTTGGGTTATCCACTCGCACCTCCCTGTAGCCACACAGCTCTTCATATGATCCGCCGGGCAGTGTTTTGACACGTTGACTGACATCCACAGGTTTCTTTCCTCTCCCTGGCAGCTCTATTAACAAAGTAACACCACTGTGACAGGAAACGCCGCAGCTCCACAGTGTCGGAGTCAGGCGGAGGAAATGGCGCCTCGGACGGAATTGGGCGCACAGTCCCCATACTTGAACCTCAGCAGCTCCTACTGCTCAGTGTCCACACACACACATACTCACACACACACACACACACACAGAACCTGCGCCCTGACATACTGTACTCTTTTAATGGTTTACAGTGGAAACATGACCAGTCCCCGCCCTGAATATCAACACTTCCATTATGCTGCCAACGAGGTGAGGAAAATGGGGGAATTTATGCAAAGTTAATGCAACGCTTAAACAAAGGCATGCGAGGTGAACAAAAAAAAAAAGAAACAGCTCAACGGAGAAGAGCAGAAATCTGTTCCTCCTTCAACACTGTCCTGTCCCCTTCATGCTGGGGCGCAGAGATTAGCCTTACATTAATAAACCCAAACAATACAGGCTCAAGTGAGACACATGGGAGTTTCAGGGCAAAGTGACTTTGTACACAGAGTCCCAGCCCTGCTATTCAGGTAGCTCACTTGACAGATGAGTTTTGCTAATTAACAAACTGTAGGGACTCATATCCAGGTGTCTTGTGAATGATTGTGAAAATGTACATTTCCTGGGAGGGGGGTGGGGGGGCGTAGGATGAGTTGACACAATGTCACGGAGCAAATTCTCCTCGTTTTCGATATAGCCGTTGCAGTTTATCTGACTCGGTGGATCATTCGCACTTCCTTGCTTTTCCGCTCAAATGGCCGCGGTTGAATAGGCAAATAATGGGAAACACAAATTCATTTTTATCCTGCTCAGGCTGAAGTGTCATTTTTGGTGGCGCTCCCACATTTATACACAACCAAGTGTAACCCGGGCATTAAATATCTTTATCCATACATTCGTTTTACACTGAGAGATTCTTGATTATGTCGAGGGCTCGCGTCAGAGTTGGCATTTTCCCTCGTGAAGAGGCTTTGATTTGCCATGCATCAGTTGACAGGACTGATTATATGCATCTGGCCCACATGGGAGAGATAAGCCAGGATTCAGCTGCTTTCTCTATAGTACATGCTTGTGCAATACAAGGATCTGTCGAGGATTTTCTCTGTTTGTTTGAACAAGAATCTGACTTTGCCGATCAGCCCCTCTGTTGTTTGGATTGGACCACTGAAGTTAAAGTCAGCTGTGTTTTTATGGGCTCAATTATATATATATATATATATATATATGTGTGTGTGTATATATATATATATATATATATATATATATATATATATATATAAAAAAAAGATGATGTAGTCAATGCACATCACTCGTCTGAAGTTTTTCAATAAGATTCACTTTGTGCTTTGGGTTGTGACCAAGTGGAAATTTGAGAATGCACTTAACTCTAATCCGAAATTAACCAAACACAAGGGCAACAAGTGACCACTTTAAAGTTCCCCAGCTAAGTGGCCATTTGATGAACAAAGTGGCTGTTGCACCCACATCCGCAAATTCACTCTGCTCTTTCCTTGTGTGCTCGTGAGTAAAGCAGCGCTTGTGAGTTTAGTGTTAACTCTGCTACAGTAATTATCTCCTAGCCCGCGGACGGAAACATCACCGGTCTGCGGGGAAGACACAATGGCTGATGGCTGCATTAATACACCGTTCATTTTATCCATCAGGGGAATCAGAGATGAGTCTCAAATTCAGGCAAAATAAGCCAAAATAAGCCTGGTTAGAAGCACTAGGTGGGGTTCCATGTTGTCACATTTTGACTTCCTCTTCACTGAAGTGTGTAAACAGAAAACACGGGTTGTTTACTGCATCATTTTCCTCCAGAATATTCCTGTAAAAAGAAAAAGAAAAAAAAAAAACACATACTAAAAAATGCAAATTCTTTGGTTAATCATACATTTATTTTAGCCGAGGAGCGCTTATGTTGAGAGGCAAAGTTATCTTTGGTGAATTGCTGTGTTTTATGGCTGAGTCACAGTTTTAATATCGGACGCTAGAGGAATCAAATTAACTTTTAAGCCTTAATAATATGTGATTGTAACCCGCTGTTGTGTTAAATACTGGTGAATATCTGTAAGACCAAAGTGAATCGCTACTTTTTCAGCCATGCTAGCAGTATAGCTCCAGAGCTGGCAATGTCATTGAAATATCTCAGCAAATTAATGAAATGTGCCACTGATATCTATGCTGCCCAGAAGTTGAATCTAGTGCCAGGATGTTTGAGTGTTAATTTGGATCTGTTATTTTTGGAAGTAAAACAGCATGATTCATGTTTTTAATTTTTCCTACGCTGCTGTAAAGCTAATGCATGTTGAATTTCCTTGTTTTTATTGTCTTTTAAATACAATTTTAATGTCTTTTGATATCTTATTTTAAGTGTTTTTCTCTGCCTCTGTAAAGCACTTTGAATTGCCTTTTATCTCAACGGTGCTACAAGTATATAAATAAACTCGCCTTGCCTTAAAGCTAAACTTAGTCACGCAGTAATTAAGCACATTTTTAATACTATTTAAGGTTGTAACACTTCCATTTACACGGCTGGCAGATAACATATGCCGAGGAGACGGAAGACGGTGAAAACTTTAGTCAGTGTCGGATATCAGAGAGTGAGCATATGGCTATTTCCTGGAGGTAGTATGTACCAGTGTAGGCTCAATTTGTATTGAACTCGCAGGAATACCAGCGGGAAGTCTTCAGCCGTTCCTTTTGGGGGCGAGCACGAGCTGAATCCTAATAACAAAGTTTGCAGTTAGTCTATGAAATAGGTCGGATCGGCATCCGCGTTCTCCACAGGATGAATGCTCACCTGAGCTGATCCTCTTTTTATATTATGCAATGACCCTAAAGCTAAAGGGAGATGGTGAACATGGCAAACAGAACCTGCGTGGTCCTACACTCCTGGTGCTTGCTGAGTTCTCTTTTTCACTCACGTCTTAAGAAGTGTTTTAAAAATCGGTCCATGTAAGGAGCAGATCATGCTCTGCTCTGAAATGTATTTTTGAAGATGAACCTTGATCTGAACTACATTGCCAACTCCCACTTACTGAAATTCAGGGCCATATGTCATAGTGGAAAGTGTTAGCAGCCCTGTGACCAGTAAGACTTTGATTCTCCCCTCCTCAGCCTCTATTGATCTCTGCTATGAGAACCACTCCTATGAAGAGCGAATTAGAAAAGCGACCTGGTCGTCGATCTTTGCTTGCCTTTTTCACACACACACACACACACACACACACACACACAGACGTGCGACACATGCACACACACTTTGGAGAAATGTCCCTCGGCACATAAAGAAGAACCTTGCGGAGTGGAGATAGTGGCACGGACAGCCATGGAGTGCCAGCGATAATGGCCATCTCCTGGCAGAACCAAAGAGCCGTGACGGGCCGCCATTTCCCCGCCGCCGGCTCCCTGCCACCGATAAGGACGGGGCACTGCGGCGGGGCGATCTCTTTCTCCCACAGCATATTCACTCTGTCCCCGCGCCGGCCAGACAGCTGGCTGCACTGTACACGCTCCGAGCCTCACTCACTGTAGATGGTTGATTCATGGAATATGTGTGTGCACCTGCTGAGGGCTGAGATTTGTACATAATGGAGGGGAAACAGAAAAGGAGTGTGTTTGTGTGTGTGTTTGTGAGTGTGAGTGTGTGTGTGTGTGTGTGTGTGTGTGTGTGTTTGTGGTTACAGTTTGGTGTTTGTGTGCACTCTGCAGTGAATTCGCTCGCTTCTACTACTTTAATCATATTTACAGGTAAATATGATTAAAGTAGTAAAAAAAAAACCTCTGCTGTAAAGTAATTAGACTTTTAACAACCTGACGCAATAAATAGCTGAACCCAAAGTTCAGCATCAAATAAATCAATTAAACTGCATTTAATCTGTAATTAACCAGTCATTTATCAGTAGCCTGCTCTGACGCTGTACCCTCTCCTTCAGGATTCCTTTTTTTTTTTTGCTCCCAACCAATTTTCCTACAGAGTTCAATTAGTAAATTAGCCTGGAAAATGAGCATGGATAAATGACCCATTATCGCTGTGAATTATAGTGGCAGTGATGATGACAGCTTTTGGTGTGCCCCCCCCCGCCCTTGTCTGCCGCCTGTGCCACATCCCTGCTTGGCAACAGAGCTAAAAGGATGTCGTACACGCCACCACAGCTGAGATTCAGCGCTGAAAAACGGACCGGGGCGTGTTTAGTGTGATTATCGGGCCGAGCCAGACCAACGGACGAAGAGAAAACCCACTGAGAGAAGATGTCTCGTTTCAGAAGCCGCTCATTCATCCTCACTGCGGTTAATTTAGCCAAATGCGGCATTGTGAACTTGCAGAAGAGTTTTCTACATTACCGACCGATGTTGGTCACCGCGCTCGTATATTAGCTGAGTGCTTTGTGAGGGCGAATGATCTGCTTTTTAATGTATTTTTGTGTAAACATTTTATGTTATCTTGTGTAGCAGAGATATGCTTCCCTTCATTCCTATCCTATTGATCTTGTGACTCTCAGATTTATCTCGCAAAACCTTTAAGGTCCAAAGTCTATGGTTGTGACCCACTGCATTGTGGGACAATGAAACTAAAGACTTGTTGTAAAATGTCTTATAGCTTTGTAAGACTTTAAGCTGTCTTGGGAGGCTATTTAAGCCACAGAGGAATCGTTTTACTTACATTAGTCTTATTGTTAAAGGAAAGCATACTTAAAGGATAAGAGTGTCAATATTTAATAGTCAACAAATCCCATGAAAAGACCCGAACCAACAATACATCAACTTCCCTATTTACACTGCCTGGGTCTGAGCCCAACAGGCGCTGGTTTCCTAGTGAAGACACACATGGACACAGGGGAACAGATATACATTTCACTTTTAAACAAGTCTAAGTAATGTCCTTAAAGAGGAGGAAATAGACCATTAGACACTGATTATTTACAGCAGCAGGACAATATATGAGTGATTAACTCAGAATAAACTACACTCATTGAATAATGACAGCAGCAATCTTATTAGTATTTTGAGGAGACCAATAATTAAATATATATCAGGAGTATAGTATATGCTGTATTAAAGTAAACTAGCAGGTTCACATGCAGTGCAGATATGTTAGGAATATATTTCTGTATGCACGTCTGCATACGGTTGTTACGGATGTGTTTTAGGTGTGAGGAGAACTTGCCCATATATGTGGGTTTCACTGTCTGCGGCAGAGACAAATCGGCCTGGAGACAGAGATGGAGAGGATGAAATTTACGTCCAGAGCAGGAGAGGTTTCATGATGGATAGTACTCCAGCTAATAGTTTGTTGGCACCGAGACAGACAGCAACAGCAGGCTCTGGTCGAGAAGTGTCGTTTCCTGGGAAAAGAGTGTGGCCACCACATGAGCCATGGCTCTGTCTAGCACTGTTGGATCGCTCCCCCTACTCTAAATGGTAATGTCTCCCTAGGGCAACACAGCATGGTACTACATATGGAGCTACAACATGTTCACTAGTGGGTGTGGGTGTGTGCGCGTGCGTGGCGGCGGCTCCACTCGCACCTGTGTGTGTGCGATCACGCTCGCGGCCTTCAGACGGAGCCCCGAGAGCAGCTGTGTCCTTAGCATTCAGCCGGTGGTCACTTCACCCAGTCGAACTGGATCTCACGCACTGTTGATCCAATCACCTCGGCCGTCACGCACCATTGAGCCAATCAGCTTGGACATCGCAGTCTGTCGAGCTTGGGCCCGCCTATAAAGCTGGGCTGTGTTCAGGTTTAGGCGCTGGGGCGCTTTTTTGGCAACAAAAATACAAACTCTAACCTGTAAGAAGAGAAAGGAGCTCACAATGCTTTTTTTGTCTCTCTCTCTGAACTAAATATATGACCTCAATGTTTGTACACCTTGTTTTACCAGGCCTTACAGCTGCTCATCTCAGTTATAAGTGAGAATGTGCAAACACACACACTGAACCTGTCATATTCAACTGTGTCTGTTGACATGCCCCATGATCTATGTTAATGAGAAATTAACGAGACCCTGTCAGATATGAATGAGTCATTAACATGTTCATGTTTTTAGCGTCTGCGGTGCCTGGATGACGCACACATACAGACAATTAATGGAGAATCTGTTGATTTAATGAATCCCTTTACCACTATCTACCTGCCTGTCTGTTCCATACTGTATTTATCTGTCAATCTCTCTGCCTCAGCTCAGATAGCATCAACTTTAAGGTTACGTTATTGCTAAAGTCCCGATGCATATTGTATGGGACATGTTTACTATATGGTAGAAGATATGTGGACTTTGCTCTGAGGCGGTTTGTCATGGTTTGGGCTTGGTCCTTAGGTTCCAGTTGTGATGTAATATTTTTGACAATAGTGTTTTTTCAAGCGGAGAAAGCCCCTCTCTTGTTTCAACATGACTGTGCACAAAGCCAGGCCCATTGAGAAACAGTTTTTCCTGGTATGGGGATGGAAGAGCTTGACTGGTCCTGCACTTGATCCACATCTACCATCCCTAGGAAACTGCTGTATGCTCTTATTGTATGAATCTCCAACACGCTATTTATGTCCAGGGCCCGGTGTTCAGTGTCGGTGCAGGGAAGTAGTGAACCGGAAAGTAAGGGTGTAACGCATCCAACCTTTGAGTGCGTGGACGGATTATTGAAGGGGCCTACTGGGCACGGACCCTACGTTTGAAGTGACTGTTCACATTTTTTTTGCTGGAAATGCAGAAGAAAACCCACAAAGAGACTCGAGCTGACATCACAGAGACTCAAAAAGACTACAAAGAGACACAAACTGACCTCAAAGAGACACGAAATGACTGCAGAGACTCAGATCAGCTACAAAGACTGCAGAAACACAATACTACTACAAAGACATACAAACTGACCACAAAGAGACCTTAACCATGTTGGACTGCTTTTTTTAGAACAACACACTTTTAAAAACATTGGCAATGGAAGTAAAAAAACAAACTAAGATAGCACTGGCTTTGAATGTAATCTGGGGTTTTGTGGAATTGTCCAATATCAACGTTCTCTTTTCTGGTGATAGGGTCGGAGCCAGGCCTTATCGCCCCAACCTCACTAATGCTCTCTGGGTCTAAATGTAAGCATATCCCTGCAGACAGCTTCCAAAATCTCGTGGAAATCCTCCTCTTGTAGCTTTTATAGCAGTGTATCAATGCCCATCGTTTTGGAATTATATGTTCATCAGTCGATACGGGTGTAATATTCGGTTGCCCGCCTACTTTTGGCCATTTAGTGTGCATTTCCCTGCAGAGAATCCACATAACAAATATCCTACATCTGCACTATAACCAAATGGGGGAGATGATGAAATAAGAAGCGGTTCAGCCGGTTTTGTGATATCCAGACACAAATTCAGCAGCCGAGAGAGTTGATACCTCCCAAAATGTTACCTTCCATTTGTGTTATAAAGGATTTATCTCTCTTGATATAGTTCACAGCTGTCTCTCTATCTCTGTTTACCAGCAGATCAATTCCAGACGGAAATGCCACTGCCTCACATGGAGAGTGACTGCTGTTATTTCCAATGGAAATAGAGATAATATATATGTGTATATCCATATCCCTGACTCATTATAGCTTCAAATTATTAAGTGGACATTAAATTAACCGCACACATTTCAGCACTGCGCTCTCCAAATCCAAGGTCTTAAAAAATTGCTTTACTTTTGCCTCCGTGGGCGCCACTGCCCCATATTAGTTTCCTGTTGTCCACCTGAGCTTCTTGAACTGTGCAGCCAGGAGGAGCGAGGAGGGAAAAGCCCACTCACGTTAATGACTCACCAAACCCGGAGGCGAGACTCAGAGTTAATGGCTAGCGGGGCGCAGTCGCATTTCAAAACAAGGTCACAGTCTGCGTCTGAGGCGAACACCCCCCACCCCAATCAGGACCGTGTGATTTATGAGTCAGCATTGCTCTGCAGGGGTCTGGTGGAGGTGTTTTTTTTTCTCTTTTTTTTCCCCCCCAGCCTGTGCTGTAATGAATGTCCTCTAGAAGGTGTTAATTTGGTGGCACAGAGTCTTCAGCGCCTCATCTCCTCTTCCCACGGTGACAGCAAAAAATACCCATTTAACAAGTCGATTAGTCAGATGTTGACCCTTAAAAAAATCTGGAAAAATGAAGAGATGAAATAGTAACATTTTTGAAATACATCACTAGAGTAAAATAAAGTAGCTGACTTTCAATATAAGGATCATGCCAGTTGATGTAGAGAAACACTGTTGAACAGCAGTTTGCAGGTGCAGCAGACCACACCCGAACACATCCATCAGTGATCCCAGGTGTGGTCGGCGGCAAAAACAGACTTGTGCGGCTTGTAGCCCCGTCTCTTCTTATGCCAACTGTCCGTGTGTGCGCACGTATCTCCGTGTGTGGCCATTATACAGCTTATTATGCCAGCAGGCCATCTGTCGCCTGCTTAGCACCGCGCGACTCGGGAAGGACAGTGAGCGCGAGGTTGTCCCCTCTTTACACTTCGTCGACAGCTGATGTCCCCAGCTCGACTCATTTGACGGCTCTCGGTCTTTCTGACACATGCGCATCTCCTGTGAATCACACCAACTTGCATTTATGAAAAAAACAAACAAAAAAACAACACATAAACAAGACACACACACACACACACACACCTAAACTGAGCCAGCTTTGGGCCAGGTGGGGACTTTCTAAGCAGGCTGGCGCTCTGTTAGGTCACTGCAGGTGGATGGGGTCCTGGCAGAGTCACAGGCAGACAGGCGTGTCTGAAGCCAGCGTTGGCCCTGCACAGTTCTGCAGGCAGATGGTCATACATGGCCATGGGAGTTATTAGAAAAGCAGTAAAGAAGTGACAGAGAGATGTATGAATCCTAATTTCTTCACTATTTTCTCACTGTTTCTTTGTTCTCTTCTTTCTCCTTAATCTCTCTGTCTCTGTTGATTCGTTCATCTACCCTGCTTTACCACCTGCATGTCTATTATCCCCCCTGTCCCCTGTTAAGTTAACCTTTTCGTTGAGCGAGTTCTGACTATTCCAGCCTGCTCCCCAGTGTGCCATTGATGCGCATGGTAGACTTTTAAACTACAACATCAATCACCGCCTCAGCTTACAGCGGCCCCGCGGCTTCAAAAAGATCGGTCTGTGTCAGTGTTACTTTTCATCTTCGACATAAATAAGCTCACATTATTTTCATTTTCAAATTAAGGCTTTTAGGAAAGAAAGTCATCTTACTGACGAGTTCCCTTTAATTCCCTTCATGTGTGTTCCCCCCCTTTCCACAAAGAAAATTAGAAAAATGCATCATTTCAATTTGCTTTAAGGGATGGATCATTTACTCTGCGATATTTGAAATACTCAAAGTATTAGCCTAGTTAGTTTGCAGGCATACATGACACAGTTTCACGTCTTCTTTCTCTGATGTCAACATATCTGAAAGTGTCTGTTTTTGCCAGTCCTGTACATGAAAAGATGCGTTACTCGCGCTATAGGCGCTGGTGTGTCTGTTATGTCATCCAAAAGATAAGAAATTAATTTCTTTTGGTGTGAATCTGAACAAAAGCAAAGCTGTGAGGCAATAATAAAGGCATTAATAACAAGGTTTATCTATGGTGCAGTAAATACAACATGAATGAGGAATCTGTGCAGGGGATCATGCTGTTTTTCCTTCGATTTTAAGAGCTGAGAGGCTGTTGGTAATTCTTCATGTGTTAAAGAGGACTCTGAATGCACTTTCAACATGGAAGCTCCATACAAGGTGGAGGACCCGTCGGCACAGGCCTCTTCCCCCTCAACACCCCACACCCCCTCAGTTGGGGTGTTTCAGTTGCGAGTAATTTCATATGTTTAAAAGTTCGTCCTTGTTCTTAATGTACTACCTGGTCAGACAGTGGACCGAGATGCAGGTGACAATAGGATCGAGTAGTATAGATGCACAAATAGAAGTTAACACACAGGATGCAGTTAATGGCAGCCATGACAGATTCTTCATTTTTATTTTGAAATCCTCCTTTTTATTTTATTATCATCCTTTTAAGATATATCATCATTGCTGCCTCGGTGAAGTTCATGTAATGTCAACCTGAGCGGCGTAAGAACTTCCCTTTGAGGCTTTGCCGTTAAGGAATTTTGGTGCTTTTCCTACATGCATGCCAGCAGAGTGTAAGCACTTCACAGGAAAGGTAATGCGTCCATTGTTGCTGGTCCTCAGCAGCTACTGTCAGTGGAAGGACGTCCTGGATCTCTGTGCCGTTTGTAGTTTCAAAATGAGTGCAAAATGCTAATTTGTCTAAAAGACTGTAGAAACAAACCATTTTGGTACCACACAATGAATCCCAGAGCCATAAGCAAGTCAGAAAAGAGGAAATTCTTTTTATGTTTCCAGAGCTCCCTTCAGCACTGTGGCTGTTTAAACACTCGCCAGTGAACCTGAAAACAGCCCAAGCGCTGTCGAGGCACCGGCTGAAACAGCCACAACTCCGACAGCCTGAATGAGACAGACTCCCAATTGATGCAGCCATCGGAGACAGCTCCCTCTGCTCCTCTGCAGTGTCCATTCTTCTGCTGCCGCCGCCGCTGGCTGCTGAGCTACAGGGTGGTGGCTGGCGAGGGAGGGTGCTGTAGTTTTCTAGCCCAGAGAGGGATAAATAAAGCACTAGACAATAAAGTCACTCTCCATGGACTTCAGCCTCTGGGCTATGTTCCAGCCAAACCGGCCAATCGCTCAAATGGAAATTAGAAGCAAGGAGACAGATTGTGAATAGTACATTTACTGAAGTCGGCCACGGATAGATCGATGGACTAGATTCCGCAGGGCACGGAGCGACAGAAATTGGGGTGAAGGGGGCAAGCAGGGTGTTTGTGTGTGTGCATAGAGTTTGTATGCGCTTATACTCGCCATAACCTCAATAGGACTGGGAAGCCACTATCCACACACAGTGCCGTCTACCTTGTTTCCTGGCAATAGCTCTTTCTCTTCCCTCCGTCGTCTCTTCCTTTTACGGTCGCTTTCATCCTGAGGACACAGCCGAGGCCAGCCACTAGAGAAGCTGCCTCCGCTTGCCAGGGGGCTGTCACCGAGCAGAACAGCCTCAAACGGAGGGGGGGGACATTGTTTCCTTTGTCCCCAGGCCAGAGCGCTGTTTCAGTCTCCTGAGCGCGGCGGTAAACACATCCAAGAGCCCCGCGGAAGGTTTAAGGAGCAGCACGGTGGGAAAGGATGCAAACACGGCTCCAATTAAAGACATGATAATAAAGGAGCTAGCTAGTGGAGTGCCTGTAATCAGTATTCAGCGGCCTGTTGTTAAGGGCCATTCGGAGTGTTCATGAGGGTTGTGTATCCCGAACCGACATGTCTGTGTGTGTGCGCACATTTTTTGTGGCTTCTCGGTATGTTTTTAGAAGTTGGAGGGCCACTCTGAAGTTCCACTTTCAGTTCTGTGTGTATCCGGAATGAAGTGTGAGGGAAGGAGGCAAGCTTGTGTTGAATTCACCTGAGACAAACCGCAGCCACACACCTCTCAGTGTTTACCACAGATCTTTATTTCAACAAGAGATCAGATCAGTAAAGATGAGAGCCTGAGAGACACAGACAACAAGGCCAAGAGAGAGAGAGAGAGAGAGAGAAGGGAGAGTGAAGCAGACGCAATAGTACGCCACTCTCCTGTATTTGGCATGCATACATCACTCCCATTGCAACGCAGATAACCTTCTGCCACCGTTATCTCCACGCGCCGCAAGGAGAGCCCAGTGTTTACAGCCCCTCTCATCCCCACATCACAGGAGAGGGGGAAAAAAGACTCCCCTCCAATAAATTGTTCCTATCAGACCGAGGCATAAGTCGCAGAAGCTGAATCAGATTTAGTGGTGCCACTAGGCTTTAATGAATTCTCCCTGCTCGCCCCCGCACGTCCATCGAGCCTCGGCGGCAAGTCCTTCCAATCGGCTGGGCTGCTCAGTGCAGTGCTATTGATAACGAGACCTGGGGGGCTCGCCAGTGAGCGCGGCGAGTCCCCCGTAATGAAGGAGTCCAGAGCACTGCAGAGAAAACAGCTGGCGTAATGAGAGGAGTGTGGTGGAGGCAGGGGTCAATGGGGGTCAGTGTTAGGGGAGGTGCGGCTTGAGTTATTGCAAAGACATGCTGGGTGAATTACTAAAGAGGGGGTTTTCATGGGATATGTGCATGTGTACATGGACGCGTGTGATGTAGTCTCCCATCTGTGGCTTGCTGCAGTCGGCGGGCTACCTCCAGGCGATGGTGACTGGCACAAAGGGTTCTCCTCCATCTGTTCAAATATTCCAGACCTAACCAAACATTTGCTGTTTTCTCGCAGAGGGCAGCAGAGGGAACCGACCCGGGTACGGCTCATTCTGTTGAGTCATCCCTCTAGCAGCCTCCTATTATGCCACTCCTGTCTTTTAAAGTCAACTGCTGCTGTGTTGTTCAGACTTAATGGTCTGATTAGTGATGTGCAACTCTCGAATGATTTGTTCCATCTTTCCAGTGGGTTGGGGACTGCTGATTCACCCTAGTGAGTCGTAAAATGACTAATTGAATGAGCTATCAAGAGAAGTGTGAAGTATGTCGTGTCAATTGAATACTGCTGGAAGCTGGGCTACAGTTAATCATTAGTTGAAATTGGACAAGGAGTTGCTTTCATTGAAGTTACAACTACTTTTTTTGATTCTCTTTCACAGTTTAATGGAGGTCTGCTCTTCCCTAATGCTGGAATTAGCTTGCTATGTTTGTTTTATTTGCACTGTGATTAGAAAAAAACTGTGGTTAAAGGTGAAAGAAGAAAAACAAACTGGGCTGCAAATGATCAATTTTTGCACCTGAGACGAAGCTGAACTCTTAAAAAAAGTCCAATCACAATACAATTTTTAAAAAAGCAATAACCACAGCAGGTCATCTTGTGCATCTCCCCCTAAGCAGATTAAAGCCTCCATTAAAACATCATCGACTTGCAGTTTGTTGGACTTTTTTTTTTTAAATAATTGCCTCCTAAATCTCCACACGGCACAGCTCTTATCGCCGCCATCGCACCGACAGGTCCGATAGGTCAGCGTGTTAAATTGGAACAAGCTCTCGCCCGTTTTGGTGGGGTTTTTTTTTCGAAAACACCGACACCGATTCAAGTGCACAGCGCCTCTGCGGAGGTCTGGCGGTAAAAGGAATTCCTCCACTGCCTTTACAGTGTTACATGCGGATCCATCATTCAGAAGAACAGGTTACAAGTACACAGGCAGTAATTAATTTTGCCGTCACTATTAATTAGATGGATGTGCATTCATTCCTATTGCACTCCATTTTGCGGCATGTATTCTGTGCTCTCTGACTGAAAAGCGGCCTACCATTCCTTTCACTACTCAGACTATGAGATGAAATTATACTAACAGATGATGAAAGAGAAATGCTTGATGCAGACGGATGTTGTGAAATGAGAAGCAGTGGGGGGAGCTGAGTACATAGGACTGATCATGTGAATTAGGATAAAATGGAAATCTATCTCGTCGGTTGTTATCCATTTAGCAGCAAGCTGAATTGAAATGGGTTAAAGCTTAACAACCTGGATAAACCCTCCACTGTGCGCTGCCAACAGGCGTGCATGTTCTATTTTGACACGTGTCATCTTAGCAAATAATCCACAACAATCAGCGTGTAAATTTAAATACGATAGGTTTATCAAACGTTCTCTGAGCGAGGTCACCTCACACACTTTGCTGACCTTGCTCGCACAAAAGAAAACACACTTTTATGTCGTTGCAAAATCTGCCGAAAGAAACAACTTTCATTAATTTTTTAAAACATTTTGTAGAAAAAGCAGAAGGTGAACCAGGCTCACTCATACATAAAGAAAGGTATTCGTAATGCGTTAATGCTGAAGTACATCCACAAACACGGAGCGAAATTCAGGCATAATGGTTTCCGTCCGCAGTAGGAGAGCAAACTTTTTTTTTCCCCTGTCTGGAAAGATGTGCATTTCCCATTTAAAGGCGTCCTGTGGCCACGGATCAGCAGGCTGTCAGGCTGCGCCGCGGTTGCTCTGTTGTAACTATCACCCACCTATTGCGCCTCAATTGACCTGCTCATGGGGCCACTTCACAGAGGCCAAGGTCCATCATATTCATGATCCGCCATTAGATCCCCAACAATTTCAGAAACCTTGAGGCCACTCACACTCTTGACCCCTGTAATGCGATCCAAGTCATTTCAGGCCCTCCAGTATTAGCAGGGTCAAGAAAAGTAAGACGGAAAAAGTTTGATCTGGTCTTAGTAGTGAACTTTCCATGCCAGAGGTGGATTTGTTCATCATCTGTGCACAGAATGTCAGTACATCTGTGGTGCGCTTTTAGCACTCGGTTGCTTTGGCCTCATTTCGGTCATTGATTATTCCAACCTCATACAAAATTATCATGGAAGCACCAATCTGTATCTTGTTTCAAACACACAAACGAGATTTCCCTCAATCAATTTTAGTGTGGAAGCACATCTTCCATCCCATCTGTTAACTTTCTCTGGCAGCGTTGCCCTTTTTGGATAAAGGGCACTGGGCCATCATTGTAAATAAGAATTTGTTAATTAATCTCAGTTTCTCCATCCATGGACTTAGGGTAAACAAACGATCCTCCCTGTGCTAAGATGCTTTTCAGAAATGGAGGCTTATACTGCGTGAAATAAAAGCCAAATACAAATCAAAGGATTAGTTGTCTGGGTTAAATGTACGCTTGCCTAAAATTGCCTTGTTGTAAAAAAAAAAAAAAAAAATATCGACTACAAATGAGCAAAAAAGACTCATTTCATTCCAGCTAGTGTTAGCAGCAGCTTATCCATGTGTCCAATTTTCATTGATTTTTCAGGCGTCGTACAGTATTTCATTTCCTGCACGGTTTGAGCTTAAGCTGGTGGTTTTGATTTGCAGAAGTCTGGTCTGGTTTTTTGTGTGGAGCAGAATCCAGAATGAAGCTACAGTGTCACAATCGATCCCACGACACTGAGACCGGCGATAAAACCACCACCACAATTCATACACAAGCTCTTTCTTATTGATTTGCATACCATATAAACCCGAGCTCTTTTAATTCCTCACTGTACACATGCAGTGCAGTTATACACAGCTTCATCATGTTATTGCCCACATCCCACTGAGGGGTCTGTGTGGTGAGAAAATTCCCATTAGATATCGTAAGCTGCAGGCGAGGCTGCTGCTGCTGCTGCTGCTTGTTTGGAAGGAGTGATACTCTTCCAGAAGCCTATCCAGCGGGGAAGAAAGCTGCCATGAGAGAAGAATGCATGGGACAAGACCCAGTTTCTATGGAAACAAAAGAAATCTAAAACAGGAGTTGGGGGGTGGAAAATGGGGATGAGAGAGAAAGAAGAGGAGGAGGATGTATTGGAATGTTTTTTGGAGATAGATGATCATGAAAGGAGGTAGCGTATGTGAAATGCTGCAAATCTGTGCCTCCCCTGTGGTAGCCAGTGTTATTTATTCATCAATGGTATGCATGGCACAGCAAACCATCACAGCTGCAGCTCGTGGCTCCTTTCATATCCAAGCGGCATGTGAAAGTATTTGCAGAGCGGTTGTGGACCTAACCTGCTCGCAAGTATGTTTTGAACCACATGCAGTTCATAATTATGCTCAACAGAAGTAATGCCTTTGCTATGTGAAAACGCAGGGGCTCAAATTCCTCCTGCGTTCCCCCACGATCGAGGAGGTTATGTACAACAAGCGCGAACATACGACCAGGCCAGGCCAAGCTGTCATTCAATACACCTCCAGGCTGCATGTAAACAGGATTTCTTAAAAGTAAAAAAAAGAAAGAAAGAAACTAAGGGGAAGAAGGATTCCAGGCAACAATGGCAGAAAGAACAGGCTCAGTATGAATAATTAAACAGGCTGTGCCGTTGATAACGACGGCGAAACCGCAGCTCATTAACACTGAGAAGTGGGACGAGGGATGACTGGAAAACTGAAATTGTACCCCGGTTTTCTTTAATAAGGGAAGTTATTTTTGCCCCCACAGTGTAAACAATAGCCAGACAATGTGGCGTTGACAGCCGGGAGCTGTCGAAGTCACAATTTTTACAAATAGCCGTGCTCTTCAAAGAAAAGCACAAGGTGCCTTTTGCACAGAAACCTTGCTGCTCCATTGATCTACACGTTATCAACAAAGGCCTTCTAGATTACCGCTCTCTTAGAAGCTTTCCACAGGCCCTGATGCTGCAGCTCATCTCCAATGCTAATCACAAATGACAAGATTGTGTTCTCTTGACTCGTTCCTGCTCTTCCCTCAAACAATTGTTGCTTTGTGTCAGAGCTGCCCAGGACGCCCATTGTCTCCGGGCCTCCTCAGCGCAGCTGTGGGAGCCCGCGTTGTTGTCCCGCCCACCGCCCGTCCCCCATGTGGTCTGACAAACAAACACTATTAACAGCAACAACGACAACAACGGCAGGGGGAGAGGGGGAAAAAAACAGCAAGCAAACCCATCGGGCAACTGGGGACACATTTGCATCCACTGCAAAGCCAGCAGGGACTCCATCTCTAAATGTAAGCTCGGGCCTCTGCCAGCGATTGTGTGGGGAGCCTCCGCTCAGTCGTTAACACAAAGGGTCGTCACAGTCAGCTAACTCGACGCTCACCCACCAGCCACTGTATACAATGAAATGCAAAGTGGGAAATGGGGAAAATAAACAACAGAAGTAACACCAGAGCACTTTGTTATGAGTGTCTTATAAGAAGTACTTCCATTAAAGACTGCTTGGAAAATATTGTTCTCCATGGCACTTGAATTGAGCGGCTGGGGATGTAAGCGTCAGGCGTTTGCTCTGTTCCCCCTTTTATTTCTGACTAACTGAATGACTTCATGGAAATTTAACTTGTCTCCACTAAGGACAGCTGGTGTGGGCACATAATCCATAAGACGAGATGACTCAATTAAGCATTGAATACACCCCTCAGTATGGCACCATTAGTTATATTCAACCCCATCTTTACTTTTCAGCCTGCTCATCACCTTGACTTCTGAGGCTCAGCTGCATAGGTATTTTCACAGGGATGCAAGTGAATCAGTTCAGTTTAATTAGTTTCTGTCCTTATTAATATTTATACATGGTAAATACACATGGAAATAAAATACAACAATATCGGCCAAAATTGTGTAGCTGAAGCTATAGCTTATTACACCAACCCTCTCTACATGAATCTGCAGCCCTCTCGCTCTCAGCCAATGTATAGGCACATTGTGGAACAGGCCATGGCGTGGGATTTGCAAGCGAGAAAAGCTTTATTAAAAAATGCTCATTTCAAAAACTGACCCTGAATTGATTGATTCCTCTTTTCTATTTACTTTGCATTCAAGATTACGGATATATACAGCAATAAAGTACTGAATGGCAGTGGTATCTTGCCTATTCACCCAATGCTAATGCTATTTGCTACACTTTGCTACACAACAATCCCAAAGGCGTAAAAAATATGATTTTTTCACCTTACAGAGAGTGCAGCTGAATAGGTGTCTCCTGAGTCACAATGCTGATATCAATAAGCATTCTCACTCATGGCAGGTTGTCACCCGCCCCAGCAGCATACCAACTTTTTTTTTTTTCCGAATGTGTCCCAGCAGCAGGCCGGGAGTTGCTGCGGCACAGCAGCCACCGGCGGTTTGCTGCTAGCAGCGTTGACATCCTTGGTGCAACAGCTATAGAATATGTATCTTAGTGGGAATCACTTAGCAGGCTGCCAGTTGATGAGCACTGATGGCTACCACTAGCTTCTGCTGCTGTGACCCAGCACTACATCCACCCAGTCTGTCCACCACCACCCCCCCCCCCCCCTCCTCTGCTGAACCACTGCCCCGCTGCTCTGATCCCACTCTCTCAGTCCTCTTTTGACGCTGCTCTGCTGACACACACACCACCACCTTTTGCTGTGGTTCACAAGCAACAAAAAAAAAAAAAAAATTGCCAAAATGGATGTGAAGCATTTTGGGATGAAGCTGTGTCAGCTTTGTGCCAACACTCTGGCCTGCATTTAAGAGTAATTTCCTGTTGGCTATCAGATGGATGCACATATCGAATGAACTCTGCACTGTCCTCTGCAAAGGAAGACTGGTGACTAGTGAATGCGGGAACCCATCAAAGTTTAATATCCTTGACCAGGATCAAACAGACCCTGATATATGGCCTGAGAGCGTGTGTCATTAACTCGAATGAGCAGAGACGAGAATCATGGGGGCATTTTTATGAGCACATCCAACCCCCTCCTCCTTCCTCCTGATTTAGAAAGCTGACATGAGTCCGTTGGCTCTGGCAGTCCATTAAAAACTGGAGTACCTGCGCCAGAGCTGAGCTGCGATATCCTTCTTCCGTCTTTGGAGAGTTAGCGGTTAGCGACGGCGGTAATTGCAATAATTGTCACCACTTTCTTGACGCATTTCTGTTGACTGTTGGCACACAAACACGGCGAGGTTGGTTCGTCTGTGCAATGGCAGTGCTCACGACATAGGTTGTCACTTTTTGTCATGTCACAAAAGTTATCTTTTTTTCTTTTCTTTTTTTTTTTCCTACGTTCTCATTTATATTCATTCCCTTTTAGGTATTTTCCCCCGATTCAGTTTAATCAAATTCTGCTTCTCATGTGAACATTATTGAAAGCATTTCATTTGCCAATTAGCCAGCTGCTCCCCAGTTAAATAATGAATATGCTAATTCTAAAGCTGGGGGATATGTTGTCTTTTGAGTTACAGCAGCGACAATTATCCAAGTCAGGGATACTCTCAGTGGTGTGCTGTATTGTATACTTGTGCGTGTATGGCTGCAGAGTGGTTTTTTTGTGCACAGTCATGTTCATGAAAAGCATATAGTGTGTGTAGGTGTTTATATAGGACAGTGTGTGTGTGAATGTGACGCATCACTGCATGCATATTTTGTGAATGTATACGTGTCGGCACAAATATGGATATTATTTTGAGCCTGCAGTTGTCATTGTAGCGTATATACTGTATGTGTTTTAATGCAAATTTGACGTACATGTGACACACACAGATAAAGTGTGTGTGTGTGTGTGTGTGTGTGTGTGTGTGTGTGTGTGCAGGATGTGTGTGTTTAGGGGAATGTTAGTTTTAGAGGGATGCTTCCCACCATGCATATTGATTTGTTTGCCTACCTTTATCTCAGTGGGGCGCTGAGTGCATGTTCCTGACAGTTCTAATTGAAAGCCATGCGGTGCTGAGTCTATGTATGCAGATACACACCCTGCTATCATCCATCAGATGCAGATGCAGGGGTGGGGGATTGGGGGGGCTGGTGTACTCACCCATGAGCTAGGTGACAGATTCTTCTTTAATGTGCTTACTGCAATACTCAGTGGCACAGCACTGTATGGAGCAATCATTCAATACACATGTACTGTACCTTCACACTCCATCATGTTTCAGCCTATTAATTAAAACTGCCACCGACGTACAGTATGACAGTCTGCCGGTCTATCCATGCATCCATCCGTTCATCCATGATTTTTGAACACAAGAGTTAATGCTAATCAGTGGGTTTCCTTCCCTCTGCAACATTCCCCATTTAACTTGCAAGAAAGTGTGTATTTTCAAAGGTGCAGGGATCAGATTATATAATGACTTGACCTTTAGCCACACAGCGGGAGAAGCCAATCTCCCGTGGCAACCGATTAAAGTTTCTGATCTCACAAACATCCAATCTCCATGAAAGTGGGATTATTAGCATTCAGTTGGATGAAATAAATCATATAAGCCTTTTTGCAGCTTTGGGGCGAAATCAATAGATGCGCACTATGGGCTTTTTAAAACTGTACTGCAATGTTCAAGAGTGTTCTTATGTTCAGTATAACAGTTTACTCTCTCCTGATTTATGATGCTCTTCAAAGTCACTACTGCCACATGAGCATTTTTCATGGTGGTTGTAAATTGTCCATTAACATAATGGAGGCCTTCTTCATTCCCTATTAAAGCTCTAGAGAATGAAGGTTTGCTCTTTTGTTAAAGGCTGTGTACGGAGCTTTCTTTTTAGCCACGTCAGTCTGTTGGCCTGTCCGCCAGACTTAAATATCTGAGCTACTGGATTTGTTGCTATGAAATTTGAAGCGATTCATGTTCCCCAGAGGATTTTGACTTTGTCCAGCAGCACAATATTTGTGGATCAGAGCAAAACATCTTGACAACTATTTGATAGATTGCCATCAAACTTTCTACAGTTTCTAAAGTTTTCACTTGTTCATATTGCTTGATACTGGATACTGGATGGATAGGCACAAAATTTTGGACGCCATTCATGCGCCCCAGAGGATGAATCCTGCTGATTTTTGCCATCACACACCTTTTCATTTCGTGCCACCTGCAGATTTTAATGAAATGTACTACAAATTGTTCACGCTCCCTTGAAGATAAATTCCATAATAACTTTTCATGTTGCACCATCATCATATTGAAATTCTAAACTAATGTGGTGAACGTGTTAAATATTACCAGCTAAACTTCAGCAAGTTGCAAATTCACAACCACTGCAAGCATATTAGTATGCTGATTTTAGAATTTAGCACAAAGCACTGCTGTGCTGAGTTCAGCCTCTGGAGCTGTTGGCATGTAAAAGGCTCCTAGTCTTGTTTATGTCCTCTTGCACCTTATGATCACTATGATTCTGTCTCTAAGTTTAAAATTAAAAAGAAAGGCAAATGAGCAGATCATAGATGATTTAAGTGATGATGAGTATGCTCCCATGATGCATTTCATGTTTAAATATTTAAACGTTTTGTGTTATTAGCAAGAAAAGATGTTAACTAGTGCTGACTCGGCTGATTTTGCCTGCTGATCCTGATGCAGACTTAATATATAGCAGTGTTGGAGGGGTCAGGATAATAGATTGAGAGAAAGTAATATTTGTGTAATATTTATACTGGCGTGATTTGACTTAGAGAAGGTTCCCTGGGATCCTGAATTCCCGGTCAGCCAGGGCCCACAGTGACAGTTGGTGGCAGCTTCTTGTCAGGAGCACCACATGGACAACCGTGAAACTGTCAGAGAGAGCAAGAGACAGACAGAGAGAGAAGAGAAGAGAGAGATCAAGTGAGCAACAGACAGACATGATATCTGAAAGGAATCAGAAAAGGTGAACAGGCAATTCATTGCACAATGAAGCAAGAAAGGGGAAAGATGAAAGGCTCCGACTTGAGTGAAATTAAGAGTGATGGGTAGAAAGGGAAATAGAAATACAAAAGTGTGCTGCAGTCGGAAGAATTGAAGAAGCTGAAAAGTGAATAATACAGGTTGAGCCTTTGAAGCACTGATCTTGGGATCAGAGAAGAGAATGACATTAGCTCAAAGTATGACTTGTTTTTTTTTTTGTTTTATACTCTATTACATCTTCACATTATTAGCCTTATTCAAATTATTATTGAAAAATGGCTATAATTATTTAATATTAATTTACTGTACATGTCATGTCATACATTGCATTTCTGGGCTGCAATTTGAGTGTAATTCAATTCCGGAGAATGCAGCCACTCGACTCATTGTCCAAAAACATCAAATCCTATCTTATTCTCGCTGCGTATTCATTGCTGGTTCAGTGTAATTGGGATTTAGAATCCAATCCAATTCATTCCTAAATTAAAAGCGCAGCGTTGTCCCATTCAGGAGTGAAATTCAGAAGATGAGTGTAATTCAGTTTACAATGCAGATCATTTAGCAGGGAATTCCAGCTGTAATGGTCTGCTCCGGTATTGTCATGGGGTGTACCCTCCCAATTAGGGAGACTGTTGACCTTAAACCTTAGAATTTCAAAGCAGAAAAGCCAGAAGAAGACGTTCTCGCCTTGCCCCACTCCCGCTCGCGAAATCCCCCAGAGTCTCGTCTCTCAGGCCTGGCAGGAGCCGGTGACCTCTCCTTTGTGACTGAATTAATCTGCGGGCCTGAGATAATGGCCATGTCACCGCCACAGGCAGGATGTGGCAGGAGAATAATCAGCCCACCGCCGTGCCATTTCAATCCCTGCGGCAATGATCGCTTCGCCACAGAAAAAAAGAAAGGGAAAAAAAAAACAAAAAAAAAGACATGTTGCTTCACTTATTCTCCAGCATGCATGAAATGAAAATTAAGATTACAGGCCCTCACAGGCATAGCAGGCAGGCTCACCTCACTGATCAGTTTTGATGGTTTGCCGAGGTTTTGGGAACAAGAGGGTTTTTCTGAATATGGATTCTGCATCAAGATGGAAATGTGGAGATTGCGATGCGTTAGTAGTGTTTGGCTGTACTTTACACATATTGAGAAATCTCAAATTTGTAACAGATGTAGAAGTAGTAGAACCTATCACTTTCATATGTTAGCGGTTAGTGTAAGTGGTGTTTTTTTTTTTTGCAGTTGAATGCAGCAACGGTCAGATACAGTCAGATTTGAATATTCTCAGTGGATCTGACAGGCCAGCAAAGACTAAATAACAGTCTGTGCAAAGAACAGAGAGCAGCTCCCAGTCTGCGATGAAAGCACGCTTGTGTACATCTTTTGCTCGGAGACAGCAGAATTGTAAATCTTTACTTTGTGTTGAGGACTTTCTGAGCGCTCGAGCCGTTGTTTGAGTATTGTGTGCTTTTGATTCTGAACCGCAGAAACCAAAAGTTTCATGTTAGTGCGATAGGGAGAAAGTGCAGTGACAGGAGCTCTTGTGAAAAATCATCTGCTCCTAACCCCTCGTTCCGTAAAATTGGGACTGGATTCAGTACTCTTCCTCGGTGGAAACCGGAGGTCGTCAGTGCAGATGAACTCTGGCGTCTCCGGGGAGGAAAGTACAGGAGGAAATGAAGCTGTACAGCATATCAAAAGCTGAGGCCGCTGTGTGACAAAAGCGGACCAAAGGGTAACCAAGTCCCTTAATTAAGCCACAAACTGTGTCTGTTGCAGCTGGGAAATTTAGAAACTTTGCTCCCACCAGAAAATATGTGTGAAAATGCACTGTGGCTAGTGATAAGGTCAGCATTCATTCTGCTTGTGTCTACTTGTGCAACTTCTAGATCGCCCACAAGGCTGCTAATCGTGTCCCGCGTGAGTATTCAGATGTTGCACAAATACATACTGTAGGTGCGATAATGAGCTGTGATTAAAGATTCTGCTCCCAGTGTGACAACCAGAACACGTCTACTAGCAACCGGTCCGCCACCCACAGTGAACGTTGTATTATCTTCTCTCCCATCACCCCGTCTCTGCCTGTGCTTTCTGCACCACACGCTGTTCTTCCTGCGATGTCAAGCTAATGCAAGTTAACCAGTATTGTAATTATTGTGATTCGCTCGCTCTAAAGATGTTTCTAAATGGACTTATTCCCACACGAAACAGCTGGCGGAGGGAAACGGCTGAACAAAGAAACAGATATGCTGCTGTTTTTATTTAGCCCCCCTGCTTCATTCTTGGAGCGGGGAGAGCGAAAACAAAGAGTAGGGTGCAGGATGGTGGGAGAGCAGCATCAACAGCAAACCTCTGTCTTGCTTCACGTTTTAGTAAATCTGACGGGCACAACGCCTACATACCTTCACTGGAAGGCTCTTTCTGCAGACAGAAGCCCAGCATAATTCTTGGTGTTTGAGGCTGTTATGCCTCGTCATGACGCTCATCCTCTGTTTGTTTGTTTGTGTGCCCTGAAACTGTCATTTATCTGTCAAAGACGGCAAAGTACGGAACACTTAACGTACAGGGTTTGATACACTAACCTCTTTTTCATGTAAGAAATGATGGTAATTCATGTAAGTGAGTGCTGCGTACACACACTTCATTGCTCATCTGTTTGCTTCCTACAAATGTCGGGACCTTAACCCTTCCACAACCTACGAGGCTTCCCTCAGCGGCGCCTGGAAATCAGATACTGCCTCCGAGGCCTTTGGGTTTTATTACTGAATCACTTTTCGCCGAACTCAATCGAGTCAACTTCCTCTCGCAGTAGCAGAAAGCCTCCCATCACTCGTAGGTTCGCCCATCTCAGCACGCTTATAGAGGGCCAGAGAAATAATCAGCTGAGCTCAGCCAGACCATTGGCAAGATCAATATATGATGTTTGTTTGAATGGCAGGATATTTTGAATTTCGCAGGGATCATCATAACCAAACCTCTCGCCTACCTCCAGTCCTGACCGAGAAAAAAACACTCCTCCTCCATCAGCTCCAGACTTTTATTGGTTTGACTGATGGAGTTTCAGACTATCTGCAGTACATGTGAGGCAGCTGCAGCAGCCATGAAAATCTGTTGCAAACCAGCTCTTAGCTGCTGTCCAGAGCAATGTGTACCTGCTTATAACAGAAATGACTGTCAAGATGCTACAATAATATTAAAGCTGATGACATTAACCTATGATTATAAAATGCCCTTCTTCCGTCGACTCCGGGACACAGTTTTGAAACTTAAAGTTCACAGTGAAGCCTTGCAGAGCAACACTAAAGTGCCAAGAGTGGCCTCCTCATAAATATATATTTAATTAGCCAGTCTATATTCAGAAAAATGGCCGGTCATTTTAATTGGCTTTATTACCCTAATCATTTGACGGGAACCTTTTCGTCTTGATGGATGACCTTATTAATACGTAAAAGAAGCTGCCACAATCCTTGGAAACGGAGCAGCTCAAGTGACTCATTAAAACTGTCAGTGCTGCTCCATTTATTCAATGCTATTTATGTTACAAGCTCAGTCCCGATCAACACGTTGTCATCATTCAGGTCTGACGTACCGACTGACGAGGTGATGGACGGACACCTTGATTTGGTTTTAAATAAAACATCAAAGCTCTACATTGTTAAAAATATATTTTTTTATGAGAGTATCTGAAGATAAAAGTGAACTCGACTCAAGTTGATAGAAGCTAGATTTTTGATTTTACACATCGTGGTAAGGTAAGAATATTATGCTCAGTCCTTCGGGAGAACGGCTCAGTGGGAGAGAATTGCAGGCTTGGTGAATGGTGAGAAGCAAATCATAGTGTGTGAGTGACACAGGTGGATTTATTGTGGTCTCAGACTTCTCCCAGGTGATGGCTGATGTCGGCGTATTGCAGAAACCGCTCTCGCCGATGTTGCCATATATGTGGAAAGCAGGCAGCAGCCCAAGGACAGAGGGAGAGAGGGGATAAAAGGGACGAAATTGAGAAACATAAGCGGCGGGATGGCGGAGATAAGGAAAAATAATACTAATAGATTAGACACAGGACTCAGAAGTGCAGAGAGGACAAGAAAGAATAAAAAAAAAACCTTAGAAAATGTCGAAGCGTCTGTTTAATTTTCATTGGAGCATTATTCTGTTTCTGAAAAGGGAAAGGGGATAAGGACATTATCTTGCACTTATGTTTGCAAGCCCTATTTTTCTTATGTTTCCATAAATATGACCACAATATCTGAGCAAATGGGATTTACTCTATCACAGTGTGATGCTCCAGTTTCAGCACAATCTGGGCAGGAAATCATCTTTGTGATGGAGGATAAAGAAGACGAGGGATACGAGACAATACCCAGGTCATTCCAGAGTCTATGTTTGTCTGAATGCTCATGTAGGATGTCTATGAATATTTTTGTGGGTGCTATTTTACATACTACACTCTAAACATGTAAATTTGCATGTGTACTTGGCAGCGTGTGTGTGTGTGTGTGTGTGTGTGTGTGTGGTTGTGTGTTCCTTGAGTAATCATTTTGTGAATCGCTTCTCCACATTTTCTTTTTTTTTTTTTTCCAGCACCTTTGACATATGGAAGCTCTGATTGCAAGGTAGCAATTGAAAACCCGAAGTGAAGCTGTGGCCCTTAACCCCTCTTATTTCTATCATGGCTGATGATTGCACTGCCACTTGGAGCTCGGCTTTTTCCCTTCTGGCAACTCATCTGCCCTCTGACACAGCCTCGATTGTCTGACTGGCTTTTCAACAGGTTTAGCGTTCGATTTCCAGACAGAAAGGTCCTTTAGGAATATTACTGTCACTGCCTCGCGGTGTTTCAGAGTGACATACGGCAGCTTCAAACCTTACGATGTTTTACATTTTGCTTATGAGTTCATTCCCCACCAGAAAAAAAACCATCAAACTTACTTCAGCAATGCCTCGCCATAAACACCAAGATTACAATAAACACAGTTCAAGCCCCAAGCTCGCTATTTAAATAGCCTCATACATGGGGCGTCGTGTGGCGTAGTGGTCTAAGCAGGCGCTCCATGTGTAGAGGCTACAGTCCTCGCTGCAGCTGGCCCCGGTTCGAGTCCCGCATCGGACGGCCTTTACTGCATGTCATTCCCCCTCTCTGTCTCTCTACTATCCTGTCCAATAAAGGCATAAAAAGCCCAAAAAAATATACTTTAAAAAAAATAAATAGCCTCATACAGAGGATGGAAAGGTTTCCTCAAGCAGCTTTCCTTTTGTGGTGTAAGATGCTAAATGGTTTTTTGTATGGATCAGAGAACACACCCCCC
>NW_019525485.1:4677552-4715857 GCF_002814215.2 Seriola lalandi dorsalis | reverse complement strand
TCCGCCCCTGGACTATACTCCAGCCTTTTAAAACGTCTCATTTGTATGATATTTAGCAGAACGTAACCCTCGTCACTTCCCACCTTCAAATAGCTCACACGATTTACTAAAGTGGTAAATAAGAATAAGATAGTCTAAGTGTGCCTTCGGTGCCTTAAAACTCCTGCATTTCAATTAAAGACGTTCCTTCTACAAAGATCAACTTACATTTTATGTTTACAATCAAATGCAGTGCAGTTAATTTATACAGCTTTTAGCTTTTAATCACGGAAGAAGATGATTATGGTCTGTTGAAGGCACTTGTTACCTTTTGAGAGCATGAACTTAACAATGGGCTCTCTGTGACCTGTTCTGGACCTCGCTGTAGGCTGTGTCGTTATCATCATCATCACAAAGACTACCTCTAGAAATAATGAGAGCTTCTGTCTAAAATATTTATCGGCCCAATAAATGCAAGTAGCACAAAAGATTCAGGGAGTCATGCAAAATTCATGGAACAGCAGTGTAACTAATGACTTTTATTAGGAAGGGAAAGGTAAAATGATTCAATACATTTTCACACACATTTCTGATGGGGACTTTGATGAACTTTTGTGCAATCATATTTTGACTTTACAGAGAGAAAAAAAAAAAAAAAAAGATCATTTAATTAATTTACTGACTGGCCCAAGGGCTGACTGCATAATTCTTCAGTTTACTAATTTAATGAACCCCAAATGCCAAAATGGGAACAAATTCTAATTCAAATAAAGCTGCACATGCAATGAAGCTTACAGAGTGAGTTAGTACTGTCATATAAGTACACTAGTGCTTCAGATATCGGATGTTTTATTGTTTTGCTATGTCCTTGTTATTAGAGTAGACAGAATCTACAAAGAGAAAGAGACAGTATAGAAGAAATGAGAAAAACATTTTACCCACCTGGTAAACGCAATCTCGTTGCACTTTCTAACTAATTAACAAAAGATTCCACATCTGTGTATAGCTTAACATCTGTGTATTGCTTGTTGCCACACGTGCGTGTGCATGACTGGAGTTTTATGGTTTTCGGGATATACATAGGAAGAGGTCCATCACAGCCACAGCAGCCTGAAAGCCTAAGAGGCTTAAGGAAGGGAGCATAAATCACAAAGCAGTTGGTGAGCGAAAAGCAGAGATGCAGAGAAGAAGGTGTGCGGGAGAGAGGGGAGATAATAGGTAGCTGTGGGTGGTGCCTGAGACCGTACACGTGGCCTGATACTGTATGTTGGCACGATTGGATATGGTTTGCTGAGTGGAAACCAGCACTCTTCTCTCCTCTTCTCTCCTCTCCAGCATGAAAGCAGGCTTGTTATGCAGCCAGACAGATACAGTGTATAGGAGTGGTGGGACACAGGGCGCCAGGTTGGCAAACAAACAGGTACTTTGCTGCTGCTAAACAACTCCAGGTGAATCCAAATGCAAAGTTGGCAACGACTTATTTGCAAAATTTAGCTTTATTATGTTAAACATCCTGATGCTGTAACATCAAGTAACAACACTGTCCTTCTACTGGCAGCGTTCTGCCTGCACCACAGGAAATGAATGTGGAAAACATTTCTGAAATCTTGTTTGTTGCTATGAAACGTTATTTACTCCTGACTTTCCTCCACATGATATTTCTCTGATGTGTGCCGCCTCATAGACCCGGGTCAACATTGGAGATGGGTCGTAACGCAACTCTTGTTTTTCTCTTTCTGCTATCCGTCAAAATATAATGTACTACATTTCCCAGCATGCCAAAGCCTGAAGGGGTTATTCTGTTACTTTGAGAGGGTCACTGATTATTTTTTAAAGGTTTAAGGGGGGACTTTCATGGTTCACCTCTTCTCCAATGTGCTGCCAGTACCTTGCATTGTTTGTATTGTAAAGCCCTTTGAGACAAATTTGTGATTTTGCAGCATTATCACAATCAATTGAGATGATGGCCGACAACAAAAATATGCCCAGGGTGTAATAAACTGGAATTTCCATTTAAACAAAGAAATCTCTGACATTTGCACTATTGCTCAGCACCTTGTGCCACCGCTCACCGGAGAGACTTTGCAGCTTTTAAATAATGCTGACTGTTCTGTGTTTTCGAAGCTCATTTCTTCCTGGATATTTTTTTTTTCTGCATTTGCTAACACCTTTTAAGAAATGCATGAGACACACAGGTTCGAGTGAATACAAAACATAGTAATTAGTATTTTATCTCATTCCTTCTTTAGCTCCTGCTCTACCCACTCTTTACTTCTTACCTTTGTCTCTCTCTCTCTCTCTCTCTCTTTCTCTCTGTCTCTGTGGTTCAAGGGAAGAATTCCCTTCAACTCCTCCACAAAATCACAGACAATTAAAGCAGAGCATTTTTTTTGCCTCTGGGCCTATCTGCTCTGTGTGTTCAATACATTTACACACATGCACATGGGCAAACACACTCACAGCCTCCCAGCTACCCACACACACACGAATAAAGATATACAGTACACATACACCCCCACACACTCATATATATACAAACACACAAAGGCATGTTCTCTGCGGTGCATTTTATTTGGCCATGGCTTTAATGGGGCTTTTAATGGAGTACAGGATTACAGAATCACATCCCTGTCTCCCTGCCAGCTGATTGGACACTCTCCACCCCGTCAATCAAACATTGGATTTAGCCTGCTGCTAAATGCAACGGTGCGTTTAGCCACGCTTTAGTCAGCCCTAGATTTAGTCACACTGACTTAGCTGCTGGCAAGTTTCACACACTGTTGCACAGATGTCACTGAATCATGTCACCGGGCCAGCTCACTCAGCAACGCCCCCACCGTGACCTCAATGACCTCCATTCGAGGAATACGATGATTTGGCGCTGTTAGAGGAAATTTCAAACTGGTGGGTTTTACAGAATAAAAGCAGCAAGACACAACTTCTAATGGTTATAAAATTTGATCTTCCTCACGGACAGTCAGGGGTAACAAATGGTGTTTAGTCCAGCTATTCCTGCGCAGAGTGCTATTTAAATCTGCACTAATAGAGTTTGTGGGCCACTTGGAAACAAGCTGTAAACACAACATAGACATATTATTATCCAATAAAGATGGTGTGATGAATGCGTTGGGAAACAGTTGCCTATTCACACATCCAGCTCATGCAGAGCAACATTAGTCTTCATTTGGATTCATGTTCTGGCGTCTGAAGGAAATATTTGGCTCTTTAGCTGCTAAGTCTCCAATTAGTGGCTAACTTTGTCTGGCTGTTATTTGGTGCCTGGTAGTGTACAGTCTTTTTGTTTTTGGCTGTTGCTGTAAACAGCTCTCTGCTGCGGGGAATGATGCTGATCAGGGCTGTAGGAATGAACTAAAAGTTACATCCTTTTTCTTTTTTTTCTTTTTTTTTTGTAGGGAATTGGTCATTTTTAGCCATGAGTGGAAATTACCAGATTATGATGAATGTCAAAAGTAAAGTGTAGACAAGATTCTTTAAGTCTGAGTATGATAACATTAGCTAGTTAGCCAGCATTAGCTATGGGTGAAGGAGAGTAGAGGGGTGGTAAAGTCAGCAAATTCTCTTAGTAATGTGAGTCATCTATCTTCAGTTTGCTAATTAACATTAGCCGCTAACATGTATTTGTGCTCATATCAGACTGCATCAGCAAAACCACTGAGAGTATTGAATTGAGAGTCTTTTTATTCAATTTATCATTTGTTAAAGGTCCAGAGTGTCACTTTAAACTGATGAGCTGTGTGCAGGTACATAAAATGTTGAGGTTTAAACGTTCACTGGAAAAAACTAGGGCTTAAATGCTGTTGCCCCTGAATGATAGTTGTTGAGGAAAGTGAGTATCTTTCATTAGGCAGCAGCTTTATGACCAAAATCAGCTTCTCTAGCTTTCATAATATTTGAGATTGGATTTCATAAATGATTCTTATTCGAGTCTCAATGTTTTTAGATGAGCTTGCGAGTCATGTATGGTATCGACCATCTCTGACACATTACAAATGGCAATCAATGGTTTTTGTTTGTTGTCTTATTTTGCTTGTCTCCAAGGCTTCTCAGAGACACTAATAATTGGAGATGATAATTGCTACCAGGCTCACAACATATTGACCCGAAGCTCTGTAATAAGCAGGTGAACAAGACCGAAAACATTCCATTTCTGAAAAGTGATATAATTAGCATGTCTCTTTGTGTCGCCACCAGGCGAGACAGTGTTGAATAAACACATTCTCCCATGCCATATTTCAAATCAAATCAGCGTTCTCATTAAAATGTCAGTGTATTCTCGCTGTGTGGACTGTTGTGTATTTCCGCTTAAAAATAGGTTGAACTTAATTATACGATTCACATCGATGACTCTGGCAGCAGAGAAAAAGCCCTTCTTTTTTTTTTCCCCCTCTTCCTCCTGGGTTTGGTGAGCAAATTATTGCCTGATCAATCACATACAGCATGAACGGACCGAGATCAATTAATAATTGAAAACAGTTAAACTACTTTAAGCGCTGATTGGAATCTGCCTTAAGTCAGAGGCAAGGCAGTGTGGAAGGGCAGCAGGTTAAACAGACATGATTAATCAACCCGAGAGCACTATCTGCATTCATTTGCAACAATGTGTGTGTGTGTGTGTGTGTGTGTGTGTGTGTGTGTGTGTGTGTGTGTGTGTGTGTAGAGACAGTAGCTGGGTCTCAGTTTCATAATACATAGTAATTATAAGCAGGTTTTGATTATGTAGTGTCTTTACATTAGAAAATTAGTGACAAAATTAAGCACACACAAAGATGTTGCATAGTTGTGCGTGTGGTTATATATGCATCATAAGTATGCCAATATAAATGTGTTTTCTATTTGTTCTGTGTGTGTGTGTGTGTGTGTGTGTGTGTGTGTGTGTGTGTGTTCCCTGAGCCTCTGCAGGTGACTGTTAAGTTCTGTAGCAGTCAAGTTACACAGCAGAAATGATCTAAGGCATTGATAAAGCAAGTCCTCAAACACATCATGCAGCCTCCTCAGGCAAAGGTGCCAGTGCCCCTCTACTGCCATCTGTAGACGGCCTCCGCTCATGACAGATGGCTCCCACTGATAACTGCTGCTTCACTGTGATGCTCGCGCTGGCTGCAGCCATCTTCCCCCGAGAAGGAGCAGATAATCATTTCATCATTTTCTCAATTATTGACAGGCGCTCTGAGCTCCACTGTTAAGTTTCCAGTGTTGTAGAGACAATTAACATCCATTAGAGTATATTATACAGCATGTGTGTGCAAATGTGTGTGTGTGTGGTTGTTGGGGGGGGGGGGATTGGATTTTGATCCTAACTAGACTTGCAGCTCTGAGGGAGCTCAGATATGGCAGGCTCATCAAATATCTCGCCTCACTCAGTGCTGCAGCGAGACTACCGCTGCGTCGAGAGGCTTTATCCTAAAAATGACCCTCTCCCCACTGAGTTGCCAATCATTACTCATCACATTAAACATCTAGGGCACATTCTCAGCTCCAACTTGCTGCGCTGCCATTCAAACGCTCCCTTTTCTTTGCCCCAAATCCGACTCCGTGTCCGCGTTTTGTCTGTCTTCCTAACCATTCGACAAAAAAATTCACGTCAGCACAAGATTGAGGCCCGGTCTCGTTCAGCTAACTACCTTTCACTTTAGCCAGCAGAACTTCCCGCCATGGTGTGGCATTATGGCGGTGCTTACAATAGACCAGTGCAGACAAATGGCATTTGATTGTAGCTTGACCATGCAAAATTTTACGGCACTGCAACCACCTGCAAGTTCTTGGTCCATTTCTACCACGTTATTAGGGTGGATGGATATCCTGTTCAGTCTGAGAAGCTCTTATTTTGTTAGTCACCATGGAAAATACCAATATCATTGAGTTATTTACTGATCTCTGGTATTTCTTACCTTCTTAAACTCCCACCCCACTGTTTATCCCATCGTCAAGAGCGATGCCTGCAAATAGCATTACAGTACCTTAGACTGAATGGGTGCCATTCATTGTGAAACGGACTGACAAGTTTGACACAAACACCCATGTGTCCATTAGAAGGTATGAAGCCAATCTGTCTCGGAGCTTTGTCAGGAAATAGCAGCGTTTCTCAGTCGAAAGTTTGAATAAAAATATGAAAATTGCTCCTTTCGGCAGGGACAATGGGTCTTCTACTAGCAATAGCCGCAAACCTGAGTTATTTCTAAGAAGCTTCTTATTTATATACAAGGATATTTGAATGTAAGCTGCACACTGCCTTTCACATAAATGCAGTAAATGGTGACATACAACAGAGAATGGTCCTCAGATGCTATAAAAACACATGGAAATGAGCCACAGTGTGAAAGAAGCTGATGTTTTTTCAAAGCAATTTTGTATTATTATATCTCTCCAGTCAGCAAATAATGAAAATCCTTTGCGTTCTCTTGCGTTGTAATAACTAATCCATTTTCTCTCTCTCCTACCATCTCCCTCCCCCTTTCCTTCTCCCTTACAGCCGCCCTGCAGGTGTCCATATCCTTGAACAAAGTGGAGTTAAGTGTTGGAGAGTCCAAATTCTTCATCTGTACAGGTACACACACTTTCATTTTTTATGTGAATGGACTGTATGTGTGTGTGTGTGTGTGTGTGTGTGTGTGTGTTTGGAGGCAGGTCAGAGACGCGGCAGGTGGGTCTTTACAGCGGCGCTTGTGAAAGTCTGTTTGTATGTGCGACAGTGAACACAGCGCAACCCGGCGCTGTCCGTATGGCTGGGAGACTCTTTGTCCCAACGGTGTGACTGGATCCGCACAGGGGACAGCCCCGTCCCTCTCTTCCTGTCCTCCTCATTGTCCTCCCTGAACAGCGTATCAACACAGAGAACCCGGTGGCGCCGGTGCCAGTGGCTCGGTGGGGTGGCAACACACTCTGGCAGGCGGCGGCCCGCCTCCTGCTGGCTGCCTCTTCTCTCCTGCCAGCCCACTCAGCATGGAGCTAACAGCCAAGGGAGTAGAGACACACTGGGAGGAGCGTAGGTCTAACGTGTGCTGAGGAGGTAGAATAGAGGTGAATGGCAGGAATTGAAAGGCAAAGGTAGAAGCCTCTCTCTCCTGTAGTTATGTGTGCTCTCTCTCTCTCTGTCTCTCAACCCATCCGTTTGAGGCAGACCATCCAGCGCCTGGTTCTGCTTCAGGTTTCCTCCCGTTCAAAGGGAGGTCAGCCCAAGTCAAAGTGCGTGGGAGGAAGTGTTTGTGTCACTTGTTGCTTTTCTCTTGCCCTTCTCCACCATGGACAATCACACCAAGCCCTTGCTGTTTGCCTCTTTTTTTTTTTTTTTTTTAAACCATATTCACATGCACTCCTGCCAACTGGAGCGGGCTGTAAAGCGGGACACAAGAGTCGGAGGCGAAAAAGCAAAAGCATTTCAGCCCGCAAACAAATAAATGAAGAGCAAGTCAATAACCGCGACTTTTTGGTTTTATAGTGCTGTGTCCCATTGTATGAATCATGTCCGTATAAATATGGATAAGGGAAAGGAGAGGAACAGAAGGCACAGGGAGGCACTTAGTTTTTATGTTGATTCATGGGTCGGAAGCTGTTCTGTGAGGGAAGGCAGAGCACAGAGGTGAGTGTGTTGTTGTTGTTGTTGGGAAAAAAAAGACGCCTGGATGAAATCAATTTAACTTGTTCGATATAAATCTTTCTTGTCCGAAAAGTTTGCCAGGAAGAATTGGCAGCAGACCCCCCCCCCCACTGAAGCAATGCTTAAACAAGCTGTTTTGGGTCAAGATGAGGTCTAACGTTGGTCACCATGGCAGCCAGGAGGAAGCCGGCTGGCATCACTTCTTGCTTGTGAATCCAGCTGAAGTATCGTTTGCTCCCAGCTCTTTCATCTGTTTTTCTTTCTGCGTTCTACAGCCCTACCTACAAATGCTTTAAAGCTCCTCCAGGTGTAGTTTTCGTCCGTAGCTTTAACATGACTAAGCGATCAAAGTTCAAAGTTTGTAAAGAACAGACAAAACACAGAAACCCTCTCAATTTAAATGAACCACATCGCTCGCAGTAAGAAGCTGATGGAGGAAAATGTGTCGATGATGTGATGACTTTCTCACGGTGCAGTATATTAATATCGACTTTTTTTTTTTTCCATTTTTCCATCTTTACCTCCTTCCAACAAAAATGATTTCTTAAAACCTTTCAACAATTTCTGTCTTTTCATCTGTTTTCTTCTCACACTACGTGTATTTTATGCCTTGACAGCGAAGTGCTCCAAAGAGATTCTTCTTCAGTGTGCTTTCTGAATTGAGGCCACAGCATTGTAGGAGACAAGACAGAAGGCTAAAGGTATTTGGGGGGGGGGGGGGTCAGGAAGAGAAAAGGAAAAAACTGTGAGAGGGTGGGCAGGCAGAGTGAAAAAGCAAACAAAAAGGGGAACCGAGTTACAGAGCAGGAGAGCAGAGGGCGACTGGAGGGATTGTCTGTAGAAAATAGTCGGGGTTAAGTAGTCTGTGACCTGCCACCTTGAGTGAATTTTTCCCCTCTTTGTCTTCATGTCACAGGTGTTTTGAAAGCTCGGGGACATCTCTATGACAACCGCATACAATGACAGACATGAGCAGCTTCTGCAGCTGTGATTCAAGATCAATATTACTGTTATTGTTAGTGCATGAAAACAGGAAGTAGACAGGCTTTTATCCACTATCTGACGGTATGTTTTATCCGTAGTGTTTTCTGCTGCAGGAGAGTGACACGTCGACGCATAGGATAGAATGATTGTCACCTTGAGAAGTTATTAAAGCTCTAAAATCAGTATTATAAACCTCTGTGCAGCCAGACGTGACTTCCTGGATGGTATGTCATTGTCTCGCTGATATCTGATACAAACACAGCCCCTTGCATTATATCAATGCCGTGGCGTTTTTCAGATGATGCTCAGCTGATTTTTAAATTCTTCACTCGTACAGCTCTTGAAATACTCTTAATACTCACGTTGCATCCTTGAAATCACCCGGACAACAGTGTGGGGAAAAAACTTCCCAACAAATGCAGCCAATCGTAGAGAAGAAGAACATAATTATAAGACCTAGAGCTTTTTCTAATGTGAAATTGGTCTCGTGTCAGCGGTAAATTAACCTGGGTTCACGGCACAACAAATAAGCAGGTGGATAAACTGGTATTGGAACTGGTATTTAGGTGCGTGTTTTTTATCCTCCCCTATGACCGGAGCGGCAGAGAGCCAGAACAAGAGCGGCCTCAGCGGTCGCACCAGATCCAGCAGCTATTATGTTTCCATGTGGTTTCATTCAGATGTGTCTAACTAGAGCAAAGCTAGGTCACATCACTTGTCCCAGCAGACCTATGTTTACCTATTGGCCAGATTAGAGAATATACAGAGATGGAAAGGCAGCTGTAACCGATAATTTTGACTTCATGTCAAGCTACACACACAAACACATCCACACACACATGTTATTCCTTCCCTGCTCAGCCCTTGTTTTCCCCCTGCTATCCATCTCCCTGGAGGCCTAAATCAATTACTGCCATGGCTCCAGTGCCAGCCACAGCGAGGACATGAGAGTGCTTCAGCTTGCGCTCGGCTAATTTTGGCACCAAAGGGGCATGTCTATAGTCAATAATCTGCCTTGTACAGGAGGCTGAGATCGCTTCAATATTTCCGTCGCTTCATATTGCTGCCCTCACTGCGAAGGAGGATCAGAAACATTTGTATGAGACACCTTCCAGACACGCTGAAGCAGAAATGAAGCCGAGAGGTGGATGAGCCGTCGGCTTTGTTGGCAGTTAGCAAAAGCAGACGATGAGTTGTTGTTGTTGCTGTTGTGCATAGATTTTTGCTTGCACCTAGAGAAGTGATCATCATTGTCTTAGCAGTCTACCGTCAGAGGAATCAGTCATTGAGCGCGTTCCCTCTTGCCAAGAATCTGTAATAATACCAGAGCGGTTTTGACAGAACATTTCCGCCAGCTATTCTTCCAGTTGTAAAGACACACAGAGGGAGGCAGGTCTGAGTGTGGGAAACAGGGCAGCAGTGCTACACACTCCCGTCTTCTCAGATCATCTGCCTAGCAAACAGCCTGTCATCGTGCTAGCTGCATTAATATGAGCATATTTAGCTGTCACCGCTGTCAACAAGCTGTAAAATGGTAAGAGGTGATAATGCAGAAATGCTAACAGATATAAAGGGAGATGATATGTGTTCTCCACATGAACCACGAGGCCGCGGCTGGGGAAGCCACGTGCAAAGAAAAGCAGGAGGACCGCACGTGCTGTGATATCAATTCAGCAACACTCGAGCTCGATCGCCTCGTCTGATTGGCTGGCCTCCAAAAACCTAACGAGCGTCAGACCCAACATGCCAAGGATGTGATGCTGATGGCTGCTGGAAACATGATGATAATCGGTGCTAGCGTGCCGGGGTGCGAGCTGGAGCCTGCAAGTGTTTGTAAGACGCAAAGTGAGGACATCAAGAGACAAATCAGCCAATTTGTCATCATTCACCGTTTATGTACCAGTGTACTATCCAACTGAGAGATGATTATATAATGTCATGATCTATTTACAGGTTGCTGGACAAATAATGCCCATTATCTGCAAACTGCTGCCCCACAAGAGCACCACCTCCTCACAGTTACACCAGGGAGCTGCTGAGATGAACCACCACAACCCTCTGCTGAGCTAATGGAGGTTAAAAGCTTTGCTTAAGGGCATTCATTTAGGGAGAAGAGCTGCTTCCTCTCTCTCTGTGGGATTAAACATATGTGTCCCAACTGCATTATCTCTATTTTCTCTTTTTCTCTTCCTGTTTCTTTTTGGTCCTTAATTAAATCCAGAGACATGTCTCTGAGGGACTGGACAAGCTTCTGTTTGTTTCCTCTCTTGTTCAAGGCTTGGGTGGATTGATAGGCAAAGTGATGTCCCTCCACACTGACAGGCAAAGGGCACCTGCTGCTTGCAGATGGCCCTTTCGTCTCCTGCAGTAGCCAGTAATCAGGGTTGAAGTTAGTATGTGACCCCCCCCCCCCATTTGTTTCTGTGTTTAGCGCTTGTGTGTGTGTTCGTATGTGTGCCTGATCTTGGAAAATGAGAGTGGAATTTACAGCCTACATATGTCCCTGTTCCTTTATGGACTTATTAGCTATGTAAATCCAAGATTATGACATAATCATATAATTTCAGGCCGTCTGTTCCCTCGACAAGTTCCAACAGCGATGTTGGATGGTCCTCAGCTGTTCGAGCAGACCAGCAGCACCACGAAATACCTCCAACTCACTTATTTCAGAATCTGGTGACTGGCTGCCTAAACGGCTGCCTGTAAATCAGTCAGCATGGAGCACCCTGTCGGCTTACTGCCCCCTTTGATCTGTTTAATGAGGGTGGAAATTTCCTCCAAAAAAAAGAAATCACTGAAAATCGGACTCAATAGAAGTTTGCTTTCGAGGGAGTTGTGGCGAGAGGACTAAAATACTTAGCTTATACAGTAGACTTACACAAGACGTCAAGTGGAACTGTGTGCTGCAAGATGATCATCTTTCAGGCTTGCCTGGTAAAAAGGAGAACATATATTCATCATAATCAGTTCATTTTATCTCTCTGTCTCTCTCTCTCTGTCTCTCTCTCTCTCTCTCTCTCTCTCTCACTGACCTCTGTCCTAGCTATCGGTGAGCCGGTGAGGCTGGAGTGGTACAACCCGCAGGGCGAGCGCATCGCGCCCTCCAAGCGGATGGCGCTCCACACGGAGACGTCAAGGTCCCGGCTCATCATTTACAACGCCATCATCGAGGACGCGGGCATCTACCGCTGCCAGGCCACAGACGCCGGCGGTCACACGGAGGAGGCCTCCGTCGTGCTGGAGATCTACCGTAAGCTTGACAGATAACGTGCACAGACATACGCTCTTACACATTTACCTGCAGATGCTCCGTGTTTGCCTCCCGAGGAGATTTAGACATGGAGACATGAAGAGAATAAACTTCGCGCATTAGTGTTTGATCACATGGAAAGCCAGCTGATTCATATTCCTGCCCTCACCGCAGCCACAAGCTGTTAGAAATGTTGGCTCTCTCTGTGTGCATGTGCATTTTAAGTCCATGTGTACCTTTTGACTTTGTGTGTGAGCTTGTGCAAGAGAGTGTGTTCCACTCATTCTTGTGATTAAAGTATAATGACAGCTGGTTATACCAAGGGACACAGATCCTGCCAGGCATAATGAGGGATGTGGCACTGAGGCTAACCTGCCTCAGTGACCCGTCACTATTTCCTGGGCAAAACCTAATGTTACGAGGCAGGGGGGGTGGTCACAGAGACTGTCCCAATCGCAGGTTCCATCCTTACAGCGAGCAGTGAATTACCCGCAGTTTGCCCCATTAAAACGTCCTTGAGAGTGACATCCAGTTTAACTCCCACCCACTTACTCCTGTGATTTGCTGTGGAGAAGATTTAGAAAAACCATGTAGGACCAGAATAGTAGTTGCCAATAGGAACACTAAGGTCTCTGAGTATTTACTTTAGGGATTTGGTGAGTTTATAAAAAAGGTACAAAGTATTTGGAAGACATTAAGTACAATTGAACAGTTAACTGCAAATGAAATATGGAAAATCCAATAAACTTTCTTTCAATGTTGGTGCACATGTTTAAAAGTGCCACGACAGTTGTGATGGCTTGTTTACTTCCACATCCAACCCCAGGCTGTCTATTTCTGAGATCTTTGCTAGAGCACCTTTCCCAATACTTATCAGCACCTTCTGTTCACAGGTAGCACAGTGACAGGAAATGGATTAACATTATAATGCATGCAAAAGACACACTTACACACACACACACACACACACACACACACACACAAACACGAACACAAAAGGATTACATAAGAGCCAAGTGAATTCTGAGATGTGAGTAACCCAAATACCCAGATACACCAGGAGTCTTCCCTAAGTTTAATTGGAGAAAACGTTGCGGTACAGGGATTTGATTCCCAGAGACACACACACACACACACACACACACACACACACACACACACACACACACACACATACACATACACGCTCACATGCGCACACACACTCTGGAAATCATCACCTTTTTCATCCTTTCCCAGCAAATCATTAGGGGAGACATCACAGCCTCAATCACACCTGCCACCGCTCAGCCCTCACCTCACTGCAGCTCCAGCTCCCAAAAACCATTGTTTCCATGGTAACTGGGCGTCACTCAGCCAGGCCCTTGGTGTAGATTGCATGAGCAGCATGCGGATGAAAATCTGCCTAAAGCTCCAGCCAGCCATTCTGCCCAGGCACAGCCAGAGAAGACCAGGACACCTCAGGCACTGCACAGGCCTGTATGTTGTACATGAAAATAATGACCTGTGGGAGTGAAACCATTGACATCCTCTCAGTAGTAGCTGACATCTCTATAATGGCCTGTTATAATCAGCCTACACGGAGTGGTGTATCAGTTCTATATCAAAAACAGGGAGCTGGGACTTGGGTTAACTTCATACAAATATACAAAAGCTGCCGATATAATGTGTTTTTTTAACGATGCTAGTAGTATAGCTCTAGCGAAGGCAACATCAGTCGGTCCAGATTTTGGTCCCGACTAAAATATTTCAGCAACTTTTGGCTGGACTGCAATGAAATTCTGTTCAGACATTCATGGTCCCCAGGGGATTAGTCCCGAACACCAACAGCATATCACATTATTTACTTAATAACTCAAAATCTACTTGGTGAATTGGCAGTTCTGAAGACATTCAGGTTCCTCACAGGATGAACTCTAATGACTTTTATCACCATCTGACTTTTCCGCCAGCGCCACTATGAAGTTCATATTAGTTGGTTTGAGTAAACTTATTGTAGACTCAGTATTATTATTATTATAAGATAAAACCCTTGCTGTTCCACACTGAAGATGGAAATCTAAATAGTTTTACCTGAATGAAAACTGAAATGAAAAGCCAAAATTGCTTTAAATTAACTTCAGTAGTTTGGCATCTGAGCAGCCGTATGAGGTGACAGGAAATTCATAATAAAGTAAGCCAGTACAATGTCTGAGCCAGCTCCTTTAATTTCATTCCATTTTCATCTCAGTTTATTAATGGACAAAGCAATAATGCTGCATAAGCCAGTTTTCCAAAACCAGTAGAGTTGGGACAGTAAAAGAACAAATCTGCATCCCATTTGAGAGAGGTCCAGGGAAATTGGCTTGTCAACGAATCAGACAGTTATCCTTACAGTGATGCGTATGCAAATGGTGGAAGAGAAACTCTGGAGGGCTGAATATATTCTCAGTTCACCAGTGTCAAATGTGCAGTAGAGTGGTGCTGTGGAGAGGTTGTTTCCCTTACCGATTCGCTTGTAGAGCAGTGCGACTACAGAAGAGACAGGAAATGGATACAAACAGGAGGAACAAGTGACACCAAGAAGTGTTGGAACCTGAGAGAGAAAGACAAAGGGAATGAAAGAGCAAAAGATTTTGGGAAATAAAAAGAAGAACACAAGGGGGGGAACTGTTAAGAAACCAACAGAGTGAATGACAAAACATGCAAAGGCATCCTTGAAGTTAATGAAGACACTGAGATGCCAGACACGTTCAAAGTCTGAGGGTGCAGTCGGGGAGAGAAAGCTCATTTTAGGGAGCAGCCTGGCATAAATCACACAGTAAAATGCTAATGCTGAAGCCTCGCTAACGGAAGGGACTGATACGGGAGCTGTCGTTGATTTATTCACACCTTCGCCGTACAGCATGCAGATGATAGCAGGTGGTTGCAGCGCTACCAGCGCCAGACCCGGCGCACATCAAAGCCGGCTATCTGAACGAGAGCAGGGTTCGAAGAAAGCGCCGGTCCAAGAACACTGTCCTCGTAAAAGCAATTTGTCAAAACACCAAATGTTTGTCAAGAGGGAGGACGCAGCCTCAAAGTGGCACACAGTGGAATCTGCTATTCAAGCGCTCCTGAAGCCAAGATGGAGTGAATCAAAGGCTGCTTGTGTTGTTGTCTAATTCTGCAAACAGAGAGGCTGTAGAATATATCTGCTTACTTTTTACTATTTCTTTTTTTTGTCATGGGCATGATTGGCAGCAAGTAAAATGACCATCCTTCTGTCTTCTGTGGTGTTTCATCAGAATCGCCTTATCTGTGTCCCAGAAAACAGTCAAAGCTGGATTTAGCTTTTGTTTCATTTGATTCTGTGAGTGAATGCTGCACATCCACAGTTTTTCAGGTGCCTGTTTTCCGAATACATGAAGTCTGAACTCCTGAGCGTTAAGTCATGTGACAGTTGTGCTTAACAATGTTGTTTTTTAGCCATTTTAGCAGCATTGCTCAATGGATGAAATTTGGTCCAGATATTCACGCCACCCTCGGGATGAATTGCAGCATCTCTGGTGATCCCCAAAGTTTCCATCTAGCTCCATCATCAGGTCAAAATGAGCAAATATTAGCACGCTAACACTTTAAACTAATATGGTAAACATGGTAAACATTATGCCTGCTTAACATGAGGATATTAGCATATGTAGTCACTGTGAGCTTGTTAGCATGTAGCTCTGAACTGCCTGGGTACAGCTTCTTAGCCTTGGTTTAAAAACATGATGACCCAAGCTACATCCAATAAGAAACATTAAATATTGGCCATGTGTGAACTACAGTTATTCATTTTAGTGAAATGAAACCGAATCATGCACAAGATTAATACCTTCATTTCAGCAGCAGTTCTACCAAACAAGTGCATTTCTAAACCAAATATTTATTTACGACAGGTTCACTCTTTTACTTTTACTTTTGCTTGCTGGCTTTTCAGGGTAGGAACACATGCTGCTTAGTGGACACCAAAACACTTTTCCCTGTATTATCAGCAAAACTAGCAAACTACCTTCTACACTTAAGGGATGTAAGCCAGACAGAAAATTGGAAGGAAATGCATTTCAAAAAGAACTTTTACCAAAACCCCAAACCCTAAATTCTGTCTGGAAACAGTCATAGCTAACAGGACAGAGAGAGCACACGCCACAATTTTTCCTTATTTTCCTTTTGATGTTCAAACTCGCAATAAACCGTCCGCTCTGAATACTCACAGGAAAAGAAAGGTGTTCAATCTCCATCTCGTTTGATCTTGCAGAGAGGCTGACGTTTCAGGATGTCCAGTCACCGCAGGAGTTCCGCCACGGCGAGACGGCGGAGGTGGTGTGTGATGTCATTAGCTCACCAGTGCCCGTGGTGGTGTGGTACTACCAGGATAGGGAAATCACTGAGGAGCACCACAGTAAGTTTTCATGACCTTCTTTCATGATGAAATTTTTTCTTCACTTTGAAAACTGTTATTATTCTTTATTTTTTTAAATTTCTTGGGAGGTGTTTTGTTATCGGTTTTGATTGAGAGAGAGAATTTGTTTCTGTTATTGAAGAACTTCAAGAAGATTTTCAAGTACTTTTTTTAGAGCAATGTTTTTAAGATTCCCCATTTTGTTTTCTCATGCACGAGGACATCACATTCACATGAGGACAGGAAACAGGTGCACCTTTGAAAAAATAAAAAACTCTGAATGGGAGAAAGAGTTAATAAAACAGATGGACAGATGGAGTTTTGTGGAGAGTATGTCTAAAATTTTGATCAAAGCCCCTGAAAGCTGTAGGATTTCTCTGTAACCTGAACTATTAATGACTAAAAAAGGAAGAATCAAAGTTAAAGTTTTGGGGTGAAAAATTGTCCTTTGGTATCAAATTGTATAATAAATAAAAATATGATGTTATTTTATACTCTTTTTTTGTAGCAGCATGAGTATGGTGTGTCTTATTACTAGCAGCATATTATTTTTCAAGGTTTATTTAGTATTTGAAGCTACTGAGGAAAAGGAAAAGTTTTAAAGAGTGACTTTTGTAATATAATTATTATTGTAGGTACTGGATAAAGTAGCTTTACCTGGTGTTGCTTTGAGTTACGTAACTGTGTAACTGATCTTAATCGTTTCACAAGTAGATTATGATTCTAATAAAAGTTTCAAGGAAGCAGCCACTCAGAAGAATAACATTTTGAATGTAAACCTGCCAAATACACGATTACTGAGAGAAAGGAAATCTCATGAGTCCCAGTTTACCCAATTCTCTCTCTCATTTAATATATGCGCTAATGTGCAAAGAATACGATTCTCTAGGAAATGCTATTTCCTTCTTTTGTGTGGCTTCACAATAAGACAAGGTTATCAAATTCTACGAATAGAAGCCCCATCAGGCCCTGGAGGAGGCGTGTAACTTGGACAGAAACCATGTTAACAAGCGACTGTGTGGACTGATCACAGAGCAGTTGGATGGTGACATTCGAAGATGCTGCCTCGCATTAGATAAAGTGCAGACAAGTACACTGTGTCTTTTGAGGAAAAAAAAGGCCTAAAAATTGCTGTATTTACTGTATGCGCTACTGCTAACTCAACCTGTACAATCATATTGTCAGTCCGCTGTCTCCTGCCAGCTGATGTATATCATTTCTAAGGAGCTCCTCTGTAATCCCACCCTTTTCACTTGCTTTAATAGCATTAAATATCAGGAGGGTGGTCTCCTTAATTTGCAGGAGAAAAAAAGACAGAGATAGAAAGGCACTCAGAGGACAGATTCACTTTCACTAATATTCTTTCCTGATAGAAGGCAGGTGCAGTAGTAAGTACCAGCAGACCAGGATTCATTATATCCTCTTCTCCTCCTCACTGATTTACAAGTCTCTACACCGCTTCCCCATCCTCCTTCCAGACTAAATGTATGCCTGAACACTGATTAGAAAGAGTGACCCCTTGAATCTGTCACATTTTTAATTGAAATTCAAATCATCATTTGAGCGGTAATGATGAGACATGGAGAAGACGTTTTTTTTTTTCTTTAATCATTTCACTCTAATTACGATGCATGGTTATAAATATCTTCACTTGAGAGAAATGAGATAGAGGCCTCATCACTCCTGGCCAATCTCACAGTGGCCACAGTGGGAGGGAGTGGGGACTGTTTGGAACTGTAATTGCGGGAGTGTTTATCCGTGTGGACTCTATCAGGTAAATGTGCCGAAGTGAAGATTGACAGTCTAACGCTTGAAGAGTGGAGATGGCAATTTTCTGCTGCTGTTTTCCTAACTTTCTTATCTCGCTTCTCTCTCTATCATACGCTATTGTTGTTGTGTCGTTTCCTCCTCCCGCTCTCTCTCGCTCTCTCTCTCTCTTTCTGGCTTTTTTTTTGTTTGTTTGTTTTTTGTTTTGTTTTTTTTCCCCTGTCTGTCCTCCTCTTCGCCCCGTGCTGTGAAGGCAAGTTCCAGGTGCTGGCAAACAACAACCTACAGATCCATCAGGTGACCAAGGTCGACGAGGGCGTGTACCGGTGTGAGGCCAGCGTCGAGGCCCGCGGAGAGATCGATTTCGTTGACATCGCTGTGGTCGTCAACGGTGGGTTACTTTTTGAGTCATTACTTGAAGATTTTAGATGATGATGATGATTTTTACTCTTGATACAGTAAGTCCTAAAGAATAAGAGCTTCGAGAGGCCTGTAACTAACTGTTGTGTAATGCAAGAAAATGTGAACTTTGACTGTTTACTGCACAAAAGCAAAAAGCCTCAATGGCTTATATGGGAGCCTGTGTGTAAAGGTTGAGGAGTAATTATAGAAACTACTGCAAAGGAATAAATAAATTATATTCTGTATAACATTGAATTCTTTGAAAGAAATTAACATTTCATTTTCCTACAAAAAACGTTGTTTCGGCTACTAAGTTAGAGTCTCAATAGCCACTACCTTTTTCGTAGATTTTTTGTTTCACAAAGACATAAAATCGTGTTTCATGGCGTGTTTGTTTGATGTACAGTGCAGGTTCGACCTGGCCTGTACAGTATGTCTCACCTCAGCTCTTCCCTTTTCTTTAACTTGGATTTCATTGCAACAGAAATTGACAAAGCGAGTGTTAAACCCGAGTTTAATCTACAGAAACAAAATGGACCTTCAGAGACTCTGGCTGATGTTACAGATGCTACATTCTTGCGTGTGTGCAGCAGAGATCTTGTTGTTGTGAGGTCTAAACGTGCAATGAAATGAAGTCTTAAATAGCTTCAAATTGCAGAAAAACCCTTTGTTGCTGCTTACTAACCATGTGGTTTCCAAGTCACTATCAGCATACAAACCAAAACCTCGAAATCCAGCTGAGAACGGAGGGCCTTCGCTACGCCACTTTAATGGAAGCTATGCAAATCGCATAAACCAATGACGTCCATTTAGATTCCAAGCAGACACATGCTCTTCTCCACACAGTGTCAACAGATTAGCATGCATTAGGGATTGAATTTCCTCTGCATACACAAGTTTTGTTGCCACCGTTGCTGTTGTTTTCCAAACTGAATGCCACTCATTCTTTTCTTTTTTTTTTTTTGATTATTCCGGAGCCTATGGTGCAGGTGCCCAAGGTCAAAATGCAATAAACCAGCAAGGTTGGTTCATCTCAATGGACGCAGGAGCAGCTGTGATTGCACAAGCAAATAGAAATAAATCAAAGTCACATTCTGCAGCTTTGATTAAATAACAATCATTTCTAAACTTGAAAGGAACCTGTATTTTCTTTCAACAGCTAATTTCTGTTATTTCTAAACATGCAGTATAATAGCCTCAAAACGTGTCAGTTTTCTGATGTTCGCTCGAGTGTTGGTGAATCCATTTCAGGGCTTGTTCACAAGTGTTTTTGCTCATCTTCACTGTCAAGTGAATCTGAAACAACAGGAACCTTGCGGACCTTCAGTCGTAGTGTCAGAGCAGAGTTGTCAGCTTTGACGGATTGTTCTCCACTTACTCACCATTGCCGCTCTGCTCTTTCTGCTATCATTGGCCTGATTTTTTATTTTATTTTTTTTTGATTCTCTTTATTCTTAAGTGTGATTAAAACTTTCAATTAGCAATGGCTTGGCGCTCTATGGCCTAAAAAAATCGAAGAATGTAATTCTAATTTTCTCATCTGTCCTCATTTAAAGTGAGTCACCTGAGACTGATGAAGTGATTGAAATGTGATTTCACTAAGGCCACAAGCGTCTTGTAACGGTTGAACAGCTGCAATATTGTCTCTGCCTATGTAATTCTCTCCCACCTAATGTAATATCAGAGCGGCCCTCTGCCCAAAAACTATGAATTGCATTCAATTTAGCACACCACTTACCTCACTTCTGAGGAAGATCTAATAAGCCTGCTCAATGAGGCACGACCTATTATTGCAGCAACACGACACTTGCCATGTGTTGCTGAGATGGGACGGTCCGCGCAGCACTTTGCAGCGCATCCTGAGTGGAGCACACTCTCTGGGGGGGGCCACACCCAGACGGAGACACTTGAAAGTGAACTTCACTTTGCCTCAAGGAGACTCAATCGGTTCATCCCTGAAGAGTCGCGCACTCAGACGTGCCTTGAGTCGAGCCTGAAGGAGACAAAATCTGATTTGTAGCAACACCACTCGTTCCTCATGAAATATGTAAAAGTCAAAGAGGAAACTAAAACAGTGAAACTAATGAGTTTTCTAATATGTTACCACCAGGCTAACGGATATGTGTCGCTGGTGTATGTGTACTTAAAGCTGCTATAATCAATATTTCTATTTTAACAACCGGTCACATGACTGTGTGAAAGATGATCATAGTAATGAAACCACAGACAGTTATTGTATTTATTTATTTAACCAGGAAAAGTTCCATTGAGATTAATAATCTCTTTTTTTATAGGAGACTTGTCTAAGACAGGAAGCAGCATTGATAAAAACATATTTACAGACAGGAAACACAATAGGAGACAAAAAGAACTAAAAATCAGGTTTAGAGCACAAGAGAGAAATTTAAAGGAGTCAGGTTCATAACCAGGTAAGTTGTAAGTAACAAAGGCATCTTAAGAAATCTGCCTCATTTTGGATTTAGTGTCAAAGCATTTAGTTCAGATTAGAGATGAATTCATGGAGTTTGAATTCCCTCTGCAGCGTATGCCATGCTGCCAGTGCAGAATACACAAAAGCCTTTTTTTTCCCCAATTTCCATAAGGGCGTTTGTGAGTGTGTTAGTTCTCAGAAGGCAGAGTATCGTTCAACACTGCAAGTTTTCAACGGTCTGTACAAGAGTTAGTGAACAGCAGTATATAAGTGTCAGCATTAAATGAAAATAAACAGCGGACATATCTTTGCAGCACTTTAACCACTTTCCTGTCAACCAAATTTAAGAGTTTATTCCCCGACATTATCAAAAGAGGAATTTATTTCTGAGGTCAGCAGTGTTCCCGTGCTCCAGAGGAACCTGTAGTTAAGCCTCTGGCCTCTAAGAGAGTACAGAGAGCTGGTCTGAAGGTGACCGACATGGAAAGGACACTTTCTAAAATGTTAACTTACTGTCATGGGGGCAGGCAAATATCAACTGTCTGCCTCTGTCAGTAGAAAGTGAGACTATGTTTTGTCATCCACTCAGCTCTTGCTCAGAGCTGCCTCTCGTTTGTCAATACATGAAGTGGAAGATGTGTAAGAACAAGGGAGTGGATGTGCAGGGTGCTAAGTGGCTCCCAGTGTCTGTCCTCTCACAAGATCACATACTGATAAATCTTGGATCCAGCTATTTTCTTGTTGTACAGCAGCGGCCACTGTGGTCTCAGGAGTCTCCCAAGGAGTTGTTTTCAGAGCTCTGAGGCCTGTGATGTTCAGGAAAGCCATGTATGCATTAGCCTGTAGGCTTGTCATTTGCATACACAACCCCCATCAGAATCTAGTGTTTTTCTGTTTCCTGCCCACAAGCTAGAGGTGTAATTCTCTTCTGACTGATGGAGTGCTGTTCTAGGCCTGGAAACCGGGGAGAACTTTAATCTTGTCTGCTCTCTACACCACCAACATTATATTTAAGGGCTATATCACTTCCAAAATTCACTCGGATTCCTCCCTTTCTATGGTTTGCAATTGCAATGGCAAGGTGGAGCAGGGAGACACATCTTAGCAGAGGATTTCCAAAGGATAAGGGAGCCACAGGGGCTACCAGTGAATATACCGTATCGACAACAGCCCGGACCGGCCAAACAACACAGAGGCCCTGAACACAATCGGATATAGATAGTGTAGATTGCTAGGAGGCTCAGTTATGTCAATGAGTGCAACAAGACTGTCCACTACATGTTTTATCAACCAGCGGTGCACAGTGAGCTGCTCTCTTTTGTGGCGCCTTGGGATTCGGCAGTGAGGTCCAGATAAACAAACGGATGAACGAAAACAACCTCTGTCTTACTCTATCTGGAAGCCAACCCCCCCCCCCCCCCCCCCCCCCCCGGAGGAAGAATAAAGAAGGAAGGGTGAGGACTAAACGGATGCAGCCACAGAGCATCTACAGGCTTTCTCCTCTCATCTCCTGAGGTCCAACATGGAGCGCTTAAGGCGTTCTTTGGTGCCAAAATAAGATCTGGACATTGATTCTTGTCCATACAGCAGTGGTGCAGTATGCAGAAGGCTGATCTGAGTGACAAAATGCTTCTTACTTATGAAGCCAGCAACTCTATGTATTCCATATGTGAAAGGGCTTTTAAAGTCTTCAGGTGGAGCTCAGCGGCAACTTTCTTTTAAAGACACAATTAGCAGAAGAGTGTTATTCAGTCAGAAGAGTTTTCAGCTCGGTGTTAAACCTGCTTCAGAGAAGTCGAGAGTCTTTTGTGTTACCGCTGAAAAAACATGTCTGACGGAGGTTTGATTATTTCATTCTACAGTTTAATGTGTTGAAAAAGGCGAAGGGCTTCCAACTGAATCATAAGAGTTCCCCTCTATAAAGTTGCAAATTGTATGTCTTAGTTACTGCACAGCCACCGTCCAGCTGTGTTGATTGAAGGCCGCAGAGTCCATATGATCCGCATCCCCCGTCGACGCTTGTTCTTTGGACACGGTGCGTCAAGAGGAAGTTTCCGACTACTTCAGCCAATTGTTAACAGACATCGCTTTAAGCAGCCAGGCGGAACACCGTTTCTGTCTGAGCGCAGCGCCTGCCGTATGTAGCTGTAACTGTGTACGTCTCTCTCCTTCCCCATGAAGTCATGAATATTCACGGGTCGGTTTAAGAAGAGAGCGGATTCTTTCCCATAAGCATGCAGGCGAATGAAGCACTGCTGACCCATTGCAGCCCCCCCTCCTCCAGTTTCCAGTGTATCATCAAAGCGGACCGTAGATGAGGATGAAGGCGTGCCAAGGGAGACGACCGCCCCGCTGAATGCCTCATCAACCTGAGGCCAAAACAGCTCAGTGTCTAGAAGAATCCACAGCATTTCAGGATCTTAGCTCAGAAGTCGCCACAGATGAGTCATGAGCGGCTGCGTCAACACAACGTGGAGAAGCGAGCTGAAAACAGCAGGACTGGATAGAGCATGTATCAAGTGGTTTCCAGTTAACTCTCGCTGTAATGGAAACCTGACACAGTTAGAGGATTTGCAAATATAATTTTGCTCTGCTCATGTTGTCAATAAGCTTTTGAAATTATAAGTGCTGTTGAACAATAGTGAGAGTTCCCCTCTCTGTGACACTGTCACACACCTCCACTGTTAGTTCAGTTTAACATGGGCATGTTTGTCCTCCCTGTGACATGCAGTGATTCTTCATCCCTGAACAATGAGGGGCATCCCATGAGATAGATAGATAGATAGATAGATAGATAGATAGATAGATAGATAGATAGATAGATAGATAGATAGATAGATAGATAGATGTTGGTTAGCAGACTTTCTCATCTTTGGTAGGCTAACTGCTTCTCCTGCTTCCAGTTGTTTATGCTATGCTAAGCTAACTGGTTAATGTTGAACTACTGCTTTAATGACATTCACTTTGAATTGAATTATTACATTTTTTAACTCCCACATTCTTCATCTATGGCTCGCATATGCCAACCTTTTCCATTTTACTCCCCTCAATAGAGCTTAATGTTTTCCTTTTATCATTTGATAAAAGATCTCTCTCTCTCTCTCTCTCTCTATCTCTCTCTCTCTCTCTCTTCTCTGTTTTGATGACCCCTCTAGCAACACTACTCGCAATTTGTTTCTATGGCAACTCACGGTGACACGAAATGGAAATAACTTCCCTGATCTGGCCGCAATCCTTCCGCAACACATCCACTTAATTGTTGGTTCAGTCACTCACACATAAGACCCACAATTTCCCCTGTTCAGCTGTCAAAGCAAACTACCAGCTTTGTCCTTCAAGATTTCTTCCGTAATTTTCTTCGTTTTTTTTTGCAGTGACAGTCTTCTCTGTTACATTACATTCCCAGTTGAATAAATCAGGGCTGGTTTGATTCCAGTCCTAATCTAGGATGCAAAACAAATCCTTAATAAGCACCCTGGAAAAGAAAACACTCCATTTCCAGTAAGTGTAATAAAGTTATGACATTTACCAAGAACATTTCATGACTTCTAAACCCCGGCGATCCTCACTTCATTGAGCCCATTAGCGCTGAACAGAAAACAAGTCCTCTTGCCCTCATGCATTTAAATCAGGTCCGAGCGAGTTTGTGTCTTTGAAATACGTTCGTAAGTTCACGCTAGTTGGGGACTTCTGTAAACATCACGTTATCTCCCCCGAGCCCTCTGAAGTTTCCAGGCTATGACTAATACATGAAGAATTCATAAAGCTTGCCATATTCCTTTTTGGACGCTTAAACCCTGTTGCTGATCTGCTCTTTTTGAAGTCTTTTCTGCTTGGCAGTGTGTCTCATTAACAGGGCTGTTTCAACAAGGCCCATTGATGTGGGGGTGCATTGCATAGGAAGAGGAGGACACCGGAGAATGGAGATCTATTGGCGTGGAAATCAATGGTTATCATGTCAGGCATATGCTCGCTCCTCTCATTCGCCGAGTCAGTGCTGCTGGAAAAAGGACTCGCAGTGTTTGATTTTTTGCTGAGGCCATTTTTATCCCTGAGAAGCTTTGTGTGCCGTGGTGTTTGTCTCATTCAGGCCTGTTTCCTGTTGTGTGTTGATTTTACGACAAAAATAGAAGCATTCATTCATTTTTTTTTTTTTTTTAGCACAACAATGACTAAATGAATAATAGCCACCATGAGAGCAGACACTGTGGAATTTAAATGTACCATGACGTCTTATTCACTTACACAGAAATACACAATGGTGTTGTTTGTGTAATTGATCTTTTAAGAAAGACTCCAGTACACTGCAGGGTTTTGGTTCATTAGGTATCTGCAATGATGCTTTGTTTTGATTAGGGTTCCCTATTCATTATCCCGAGATGTAAAATGTCTTTTTTTATTTATTTTTTAATTTTTTTTCCTTCACAGCTTCATGCCTTCTTTTCCATCAAAAAAACAGCATAGTAATGAGACTCTAAGCCACATGTCGAATTTAATTTTCACCTCTCATGCAGGTGTTTTTAGATCTATGTGGAACAAGTGTCCTCCAGGTGACACTGCTTCCAAATTGAATTCATTAATTCTCCATAAATCCCACACACACACACAAAAATAAAAAAAACGAGGGCTACTTACAGTTTCGGAATATAAAAGAATTCAGCGTTGTCTTCCAGCAGAGTGACCTTTAATGCCTGTCAACCCTTTTTGTTTAATCAGAGGAAAACAAATGGCGCTGGAACAGTATGACTCTTGCAGCTACCAGTTACAATAACACATAATTAGTGCTCATAACTGTTTGTGTGGGCTGAGCTGATGTGTTAATATTTGGATGATCTTCATCTTGAAGAGATTAAATATCTGGATTGTAAATGACACTGAAGTTACAGTAGGTGCCTCATATAAACATGTTGAAGAGAGAGGCGTTTAGAGATTACACGTCGTCATTTTTTACACCTCGTGTTAACATGCGATCTGTGCAGAGATAGACACATAGATACATAATCTTGGTAATAACATCTAATCACAGGCCTTTGCAATTACACCGGGTATTAATAAGCTTTCTCATTATGTAGCTTCTGCACATGCTAAAATTAGAATATGCTAATTTTTAAGTGGACTTGGTGGACTAATTGATAGAGCAGGCTGTAATGCTGGTGTATAGTCTTAATAAACAGGGTTCTCTGTGGTTTTCTGCTGTGTTAGACTTTTTTTTTTTTTATCGTTGTATAAGGTATATCATTTTCTGATTTAGCCAAAAACAGACATCCATGTATGGTTATTATCACAATCTATATCAATATTGTGATCTCCATGTCACCCGCCCCTCCCATTAGAAATGCAGCTCGTTGGACCAACCATTATTTCACCCAGAGAGAGAACACTTTTAAAGGTCGTTGGCAGCTTACAAATGATTGGCTGAAAGCGAGCGCGTGGGGTTTTGATTGGATGAAGGCTAGAACGAGCTGCAAGCTGCAAGTAGAACTTTTGCTGAACTTGATTTTCACTGATGTGTCTGAACATGATTCGCTGCCGGCTCACACATCCAGCCTCAGGCGGCGGACTTGTTTGATTTTTCACCTGGTTTTGGAGTGTCATTGTTCTCACCTGGCCAGTGGATGTAAAACCGAAGGAGGAAATGCTCCAGAGATCCAGTAAGCTGCCCCAGACATGTTTGATCACGCTGCGAAGACTGGACAAGGCCACGGCAGATCGGTTTTAGTGGGAGTAGAAGTACTACAAAAGCACAGGCTTGAGAAATGGACTGAGATGCCTGATAAACATGCTTGTGCCATAAAGCTGTCATTCCCATCCCACTGCAAAGGGGCGAAGAGGGAAAAAGGCTCGCTCTGCTCTCCCTTCACTGAATGACAAGATGATAGTCCTCGGCTGGTTGGGTGGCAGCAGCTGGTTGAGCTTTCCTGACAGCTCTCAGCATTTACTGCCGTTTGTTTTTTTAACCACTGATGTTCCTAGAAGATTAAGACACTTTATTTACATATTCCTACAGCTTTACATCGTAAAAAGTCAGCTGTTGCTTATCTGCACGGCTCACAGCATGTGAGCGTATATTGTAAGCATAACATACATTGATTGAAAGAATAAATGCATTTCAGTTCATATTCATTTTGTAGTCATAATGAAAATGTAGAGTATATATAACATACCCTCTCGGTTTGCATTTGCAAGTCTTTGAAACCGCTAACCTCAAAATCACAGCGATGAGGCGCTTTTCATTTTGACACTGCAGGAAATCTGCCACGTCAAAAAAAGAAAACGAACAATGGCTGCAGCCGGAGCGCTTCACGTGGGGGTTGAACAGTTCATGCACAAAAAAAAACAAAAAAAGCAACAAAAATGTCCTGGTTTTCACAGATGCTACAGTCGCGTTTGATGTTGAGTCGCATTTTTCTTGTCATGCCATTGTTTATGTGGATTTAGCCGGGCATCTCTGAACCAGACAATAGTATTATGGTTTCGCATCACTGTGTTCAGCTCCTTTGTGTTTTTACCAAAGCTGGGTCAAAATGTTACTTGAAATCCCCATTGGATTACTAACAGAAGTAGCGTTTTCAGTGAGTGCTTACAGGCCACTTACAAGGCCAATGTATTTCCATTTGAAAATGTTAGCCTCCACCCCTCTGGTTTCATAAAAACTGACATTTGTTTTGAATAAGATGTAGTTTGCATCTCTCTGGGTGTAATGACAGCGTTCCTGTCTGACTGTGTTTTTTTTCCCGCTCTGTCTTTGTGTCTGCAGTCCCTCCGGTGTTGTCAGTGTCCCAGCAGTCCTTCAATGCCACAGCTGACTACCAGGAATCGGTCACCTTCACTTGCATCACCTCTGGATCTCCTGACCCTGTGGTCACGTGGCACAGGTACCTTCTCCTGCCTTAATTGCTCCCGTCTCTCAGACACACAGCTCAGAGAGATATTGGGGGAAAAAAAAAAAACAGCCTTTGAAAACTGGTGAGCCCTCAAAGATGAAGGATATACAGTCTAGATATACACAAGTGGACACCCAAATATTACACCCCGTACATGATTCAATTCCAAAACCACCAGTATTAATCCGCTGGTGTAACAGCCTCCACTTTTCAGGGGAAGCTTTCCACAACATTTCAGAACCTGGCTGCAGGGATTTGCTTCTATTCAGCCACAAGAGCATCGGTGAAGTTGGGTGCTGATGCTGGGAGATAAGAGTTTGAATCTAAAGTCCCTCCTAAGCTCGACTAGCTATTTTCAAACTAGTGATTTATTCCATTAGTAAATCGGTTGCTCAGTAGATTTAACCTACTTCCAGATAGAACATACGGGACATACTGTATGTGCTACCGCTCATAACCATTGCAAATGTATTCATCTACATCGCCCATGCATGTTTCCTTTACAGAGAGGGAAAAAAATTGTACATTTGTATGATTGTAATTTTTTTGAATCACAGATCAAGCAGATATTCTCTCACAGTTCTGAGGAATTTTATAGTCCGCCCTCGCACGCCGCCCTCAGCAGACACTCCATAATATCACACGCCGCGTAGCAACGGTGGGGAAAATTTGCACCTGGAGAGCATTTGATACCCCACTATCCAGTCTACAGCGCGCCATCAATGTAATTAGCTTGTGCCCACTTAGCAGGCAGTCATGACAGGCTGTTTGCACGTGGGCACCTTATTGGCATTGCTGTGTAGTTCACACTTTTTCCATGTACTGCTGTTTTGTTTTGTGTTATTCTTCCAGTTAATTCATCATAATGCACCATTGCAGTGTTTTCTCATATTTTAGCCCATTTAGTACAAATCAGTTGCTGCTGGCTGTTTTCTAAAGTAAGTAATCCATCACAATTAACAGCATGTTACATTATTTGCAGCATTAATGGTTGATAATCAAGTCAAATGAGGTGGCACTTACAATGCATTAACACACAACAATGATGTAACTTCGACGCGATACACGGTTGACATTGTTTCTGCGTTGACGTATTTCTCTCAGGTTTCTGTGAGTTGTTTTTCATGCTGTACTGAAAATGAATGAATGGAAATCAATGGCTGCCAGGAAGGGACTGCAGGAAAACGCGTTCGAAAATCAAAGTATGCTTTGAAAAATGGTTGCAGGTAAAATTTTATTTGTCGCGAAAGGGACGAAAGCGTGGGACATAGGGCAGCATCGTCCTTCAGATAACAATAATGTTAACTCCGGCTCCCTCAACAATAGCAGAGGAAGGAAACAATCAAGCGCTGGCTGGTAAAACAACAAACCATTTAAGTGTGAAGTCTTAAACAACTACACTTAGCTTTCATTAAAAGCAATTTGAAGTTGTTATTTTCTGTCTTTATCTATCATACTTTATGGTCTTTTAGTTTGAGTCTAGCTGCCTTTTTTTTGTTGAGTTAGGTTAGTCTGGGAATTTGCAGCCAAAGTGTACAGTTCAAGTGTAGAGCTTGGGACCAGCAGGTATAAACCAGTCAGAAATGCTTGAGTAAATGTATTTGATGAAGAAAATTGCGTTTTGCCTTCTGACTTGGTGACATTTATACATGCAGATTTATTTTTACGCAATGTCATGTCGGCGCCACAGGTTAGTTTGAGCACAGTGTGTGAGTGATGTTGAAGGAGGGCTACGTGCATGAAAAGGTAAACAAGCAGATATTTGCATGTAGACACTCATCACCTTAACTAAAAACGTCACATATTCCAGCATTTAACCTAATGACAGGAACATTGTAAATCTACCGTGCATTACACTGTGAAGTATGCAGTCAGGCTGGAGGAGTGAATGCATCACTCCTGCGTTTAATGTGACATTTTCTCCAAGAGTGATGGAGACATAATGAGAACTGAAGTGTCAGTGTAGTAAGTTTGAAAGAGAAGTCGATCACAGCAGAGAAAAAAAGAAAAAAAAGCGAGGCACAGGCACATGCATTACTTTAGAAAGCACAAACAAAATTTAATGGCGCCGCACAGCTGGAGACAACCTCAGCTTTGTAACCCTCATTCATCTTGCTCTCTAGGTTCCAGCCCAAGCAACAGAAATTATATTTACCCCGGGGTGTATTACCTTCAGCAGCACAGCAAACCAGGAAAATGTGCTTTTGATGATTTAACAGCATGCATAATATAAACAGCAAATTTTCCAGCAGTGATGGGCGAGAGCTGACGTATTGATTCATTCACATAGAGACTATCTATAGGACAGCTTTGTCCCTACGTAATGATTCCCCTCACTGTCACTATTTTGCAGCACAATGGGAAATTGAGTTATATATGACTCGGTAATTACAAAAGGCAATTGAAATGAGAAACCTGTTCATCTGTGGAAAATGACATCTTTGTCTTTATGTGCTCGTATTACACACCAAGCCAAGATAAAGAGCCTTTACAGAGGGAGTTGTGTGTTGACACTGTGATCAGCCTCGTGTTCAAAGAGCTAGAGCTAAAAAACTGACCCAGAGATAAGGCAATTGAGAGTAAAGAGGGAATTTTTGTTGGAAAATGACCTTCCACTTTAGCAGAGCAGTTTATACTCAGGAAGGACAGGCTTAAATAAAACTGGATGGTGCAACACAGCTAATAAGACTCTGGATTCTCGGGAATGTACAGTACGTGTCACCTGTATAATTTGCACGATCGCTGCAATTCTAAATGTTTTTGTCCAACTAAAACTGTTTTTGTTTTTTACACCATTCTGCAAAAACTCCACCTAAAAGAAAACTCTTTGTTTGTCTCCACTCACTTTTTATTTTTTAATACATAAAGTTTAAATCATCCGTCAAGGCCAAACGTCTGCCTCTCACTTTAGAGATGACATCACTTCACCTCCGATAGACTGCGGTGTCAAATGACTGTCAGGCCTTACAGTGCGTTCTCCTGTATTTCCCAGGTCAGTAAGTCCTCCACGTCAGTCTGCGACTACAGAATTAAAATGCGCACACGGCAACAAAAGCATCGGCTTAGGCGTAAACAACAATCACAACCCAATTTAGTTTTTCCTTTGAAGTCACCTCTCCCAGCGATCTCCGGCTTCCCGGTTGCATTTCCTGTCAGCGCAGGAGTTTTCACCGCATCCCCTGTGCATCTTGGGTAATGGACTACCTGTCAGCAGTCAGTCAGTATAATGACATTCAGTGCTGCAGCCCCGTCCTGCACTGTCCGTTCTAAAGATGAAGCCTCTCTTCATTTCCTCTTTGGCTCGCTAGCGTTATTATTACTTGGCTTTGGTGTTTCTTCCATCGACTTTCAATTATCCTCCCTCCCGCTTTCCCTACAGTACAGTGAAGCTGGGGCGCAGGCCCCGCTACACACCACCCCTGCGTTTGTGTCTGAATGGACAAATCTCCACATTTGAAATCCCTAAAATAATACGCTTGTTTTCTTTTTCCATTCACATAGACTATACAGTGTGAGCCATACAGAGAAGTCTAAATATATTTAGATGTATGCACTATTCTAAGCTCTGTGCTTTTTGAATCCTATTTCTACAATAGCTTATGAGGTTAAAAAACAGGCTGCCCGTCTCAGATTGAGGGCATTATCCTCCATATCGAATGAACAGGTGAAAAGAAAATTGTGTTTTCATACTTATCATTCATATTTTAAGGTTAAAATAGTTTTTGGATGAATTAATAATAAAAAAGGAACGGATAGTATTTCTATCAATGCTGTAACCCATAAACATCTGCTCAAATCTTTCTTCATATCCTTTTATCCACAGCTATAATCTTTTTTATTTTTAAATTGTTATTCTTCCATGGAAACTCATGCATGCTCTTACCCAGCAACGGCCTGCTTTGGACACAGATTGTCTTTGTAAAGGGAGAGGAGAACATTACTCATTCACTCTGCCTCCCGATCTGTGCCTTTTGTCAGCTGATCCCAGGATTCAAAGCACTTATCTCCCAGCCACACACAAACACACACCTTCACCTCTGACCTCTGGACTATCTGACTTTGTTACCACTGGATCAATTTAGAGGATTCTTCTCTAACCTCTGCCTCTGTCTTAAAAGGATAACTCTGCTTTTTAAATGGTGTAATTCTTTTTCTTATCTTACAGAGTTTTATCCATCTTTTAATGTTTCGTGGAACAATGCGCCCGGCTTCATTTTGTAATATGTTGCAGTGGGATTGTTAAAGCAGTACACACACTGTAGATCTTGTTGACCACTTGAAGACAACAGGACACTGCCTGTTTACATATCCAGCGGGTGCAGATCAACATTATAGCATTCATTTTAAGCCATCTCCTGGTCAACATTCACTCTTCTTTTTGCTCTGCTTTGGTCTCCACCAACTCCTGACTCTTTGGCAGTGAAAATAGCAGTGGATGAGAGCGGTGAGACCGAACCAAAACATAACGGTTAGGGGCCGTAAAACAGAAACAAGTGGTTGAAAGATGCTAGAACAATCAGTAGAGGGCGACTTTATAGTCCGGGTAATCGTTTTTCTATTTGTTTTGAGTGCTGCTGCTGCTGCTTGATCCCATAGACATTCAGTCACGGTGCTAACCTTTATCCTTTCAGCCTGCATGCAGACGGCATCAAAAAGCCCCCATGATTTTGTCTAAATCTGTTTTCAAATTTCCCCCAAAAACTAAACGATCCCTTTCACCTTATAGGTGACGCGCCTGGTTAAGCAGCTTCAGATAAACAAACAGGGGGAGGCAGCAAACCTGCTTCGCACCATTCTGCCTCTGCTATGAAGCTTAAATATAGACATAGATCAGCTTTAGCAGTTGCTTTTTTTTTGTTGTTTTTTTCTGGCTAATTTCCGCACAGAGTCCAATATGCATAAGACATTAAGTCAGCACTGTATTTCCAAACCACACCGGAGTCGTTCTGGGAGCACTGCAGTCCATAACAGAATGTACACAAATGAGCCCAGGTGGAATATGATGGATATTTTTATTTGCAGGGCTGGAGTTTGAGAAGTCATAGCGGGTGACGTATCCCGACGGCACAAGACAAATGATTCATTGAACTATAGTTATTTCAATTACAATAAGAGATTTCTACTCAAAACATGACTTCTATCTTGCTTGAAAGAGTTTCTATAAAAAGCTCTGTCATGTTTATGTGCTATAGATAGAAATAGCTTCAAACTCAAACTGTCTGCACTTAGCCTCTCTTTTATGGGATCAGTAGACATCCAAAGTGCTAAGATTATACATCTGTAACATCAAAACGTGCAGCAGAGTGAATGTTGCGGAGGTCACGGGTCGGGGTGCGAGTTTGCTGTAGTTTCTCCGCCTCACTCGACTGCGGCGTGTGCCTCCGCTTTTTCTGTGTTTCTTTTTTGCGCAGGAAAGGGCAGCAGCTGGAGCCGTCAGAGCAGCACTTCTTCAACAGGCTGGAGGGCGGGCGCAGCATGCTGACCATCCGCAACATCCGGCAGGGCGACGGGGGTACCTACTCCTGCAAGGCCACCAACAAGGCGGGATCTCAGGAAAGAGAGCTCTTCCTCAAAGTGTTCAGTAAGTACGGCTACGGATCTTCAGGAAGACTAAACAGGAAATGAAGGATGTTAACAGGCCGGTGGTATATTTGGGAGTTCCAGGTTAGAAACTAAGCAACTTTTTACGCTTACTGTTTCTGAATCCATGATTTTAAACCCCTCTTTCCCTGTGATCGTAGAAAGGAAAACATTTAACCACGAATTTCATAATGACATTCATAAAGACTGTATTTACTGCGGATAGGTCACGTCAAGGCTACTAGCCGATCTTATGCTGTTTTGGCATATATCAGATTGGTGCAACTTCAGACAGGAGCTGAAGTAATCCTCTTTTTTAACGTCCTTCCAGCCACTGTGAGAGAATGTGTGATCGCAGTCCACAAAAGTGATTTCACTGGTTACTGAAACGAGTGAATAACCTTTACCTCGACTTGCTGAATGTTGTCTTCACTGACCAATCACAGCTGCTCCTCTCTCTCTTACCTCCAGCGGTTTCAACCCATGAAATAAAACTGTATTTTAATAATTCAGCAGAGGCATGTCCTTCTGGATATTATTTCCTTTTCACCAAAGACCTCACTGTTAACCATTCACAGGGACTACTTCCTCAGCATGTAGCAGTTTCAAATTAAATTGTTCTCCATTGTACTGACTGTTTGGTTACGTTTAGCCACAAAAACAGCTTGGTTAGGTTTTGGGAAAGAGGGTTAAAAGTTAGGGGACCTCCGTCGTCATGGTTACAATATTAAACACATGATTATGGTTATAGAACAACTGTGTTCATGGTTGAATCTAACTGACCTGAATTAACAGAAATCATTATAAAAAAGTTTTGATTATTGTATACATTTCTAATAATAGAAATATTAGATTATTCTCCACCAGAGACAAGTGTAATAACATTGCACATATGTGTGATATCTATAAAAACCCTCACTGTGATGACCTCCACTAATTACGTCATATAAATAACTGTTTTTCAAAAGCACAGATGTCCACATATGATCCTCAGCCCATCACAATAAGAGCTGCATCAATATGATATATTTCTCCTCAACGAAAATATTTCATTTATTGCTTCATATTTCAATTACTGCACACCTCCATAGAAAAATTTCAATTTATACTTTCATAAACCTGCTGGCTATTTCCTCTCAGATCACTCTGATAGGGCATATTCGGCTCATGAAAATGTATGGAGATTTTTGTGCTCGAGTCATCAACATCCTCCCCGAGATGTGAGAAGCGCTTGTTCTTCAAAATGCACATTTAAATGAAGAAGTTAAGAGGGGAGGGAGGAGTCCCGCTTTTCACTGTGCGGCTGAGGAAACGCAGTTGTAAGTTAGTTTTATTACCCTTGACAGCGCAGACAGGAGGAGAGCAGTCCATTTAGAGGGGGGGTGTATGTGTTCTTAATTCATGTTTAGGCGCCGCAACACGCCGTCAGACTCGGCGCTTCTTCTTTAAGTCAGTCGTGTTTCCACCAGGATATGTTTGTTTTTATTTTTTCATATTCTGCATAGACATATATTCTATATTCAAAGGGGCCAAGTAAGATACTCACATTTCCTGAATGCTATTAAAATCCCTTAGATAAGGCAGAGATTTAACTTTATCATCATATCCAATGATTTTAACACTAGTACACAGTTAAAGCTTCAATTCTATGATCACAAAAATTCCAGTCAGGCTTAGACAGCATATTCACAAATGTATCTTATCTCAGATGTGTCTGATGACATGATTATAAGTGGTAAAATTAGCTAAGGTAATAGGATCTTCAGCACAAAATGAGATGAAAGACAGGACAAAAGAAGAGGGAGAATTTATTCCTCGTAGAGACGAGTTTCCACTGTACACCGGAGGATTGGGAATGAGCTACGTAGCTGCAGCAGCTGCTGGATATTCACTTTCACAGATGGTTTTCAAAAAATGTAGCCCCATCACAATGTGTTGCCGCAAACAGGGTTATTGTGGCAATTAATAGCTTGAAGCCTCTTTTCATTCCTATTTCACTTTCATACACTTCAATACTTTCACATCTGGAGGTCCAGCGTCGCCTGCAACTTGCCGTCTGGCCACTTTTGTAAAGTGCCGGTAACAGCCCCCTCGAGCCGTAAATGCCAGAAGTGTTTGTCCTTCCAGCTACGATCAGTCTTCGGAGATTATGTCAAGTTGTCCTGCCATTTAGGCTCCGGGTCGTTCAGCATCTGAGAGAAAAAAAAATCCAACATTCACTGTTAGGAAATAGCTACATATCATTTCTTGAGTAGTTCTTAGACACGCTAGCAGCGTGGCTCCAGGGACGCGTCGTCGGTTGGTCCAGCCTGAAATATCTCAACAGCTACTGGATGGATCGACATGAACTTTAATGTTGGCATTTCTGGTCTCTGGAGGATGGAAGCGTTCTCACTCTGTGAACATTTGCAACTTACAGTTTACCCCCCTTACACCCATCTCGCCCTTAAACTTTAAACTTTACTTCGCAGATTTAATTGTGAATGGATCAAACAGCCATTCATTTTACACTCAATGGCCCATAATGACAAAATGAAAATTGAAACCACAGTAAATGTAGACAGCAGTGAGTTCATCTATCTCAGGCAACTGCAGTAAATGTACATTAAGCAGCGATACAGGAAGAAGCAGAGATGCACATCCCTCTGCAGACAGAAGCCTCGCTGTCCTCTGCAACCAGCTGCTGTTTGCACCTTGTAGCTGTGTTGTCAGGAGTCTGTGAAATACACCGTCCCTCTTTAATGGGCTTTTATCATTCGAACAAGATGGCTGAACACATCGCGCCATTGTCCTCTCTCTTTTTTTCTCTTATGTTCCTGCAGAATACGCATCGTACATTATTCACTGTTTGTTACGGCGCACGTAAGCAGAGGCAGACAATAGATAATAGCAGATAATATGTGGTGAGTTACATCACCGCGAAATAACTCCCTGGGATGAAGTAAAACTCACAATCTGAAAAGATATATGACAAGAGAGCGCGTGGGGGTTGGGTTTCTCCGCTCGTCCTCCTCTCAACTTGTGAGTGAGTGAATCTGTGCTGACATCTGCATATGCTGAAAGAACACACATTATTCTTATCAGATACAGTATCCGTCAGTGGGAGGGATAACAGCTTTATGTTACCACAGAGGGGGCACTAACTGTGGTGTAAGCAGCAAAGAAATGTCAAGGTAAACATTACTGACACTCTTCTTAAGTCATTATGTTGTCATCATGTCACATTCTGCTGCAACACTGAGACAGTTAATGGCTTTATTTTCTTTATGTATATTGTGTATGGGCTGACGCTGTGAGGTAGCTTCATGCAACATTTACAAGTATAATTATGATAATACCTATAATTGATATAATAAAGTGTAATTATAGTTATTATAGTTAACAAAAAAACACTTGTTCTTAATTACACTGGGTTAAAAAAGAAAGTTGCAGAAGTTAATTTAAATTTACGAATCAAACTGAAAAGAATAAACTCTAAAAAATACCGCAAACCTGGAAGGTCAAATTAATTCTGAATTTTTTTTATCTCTTAGCACACAAATGCTTCTCAGTTCTTTCTCATTTCGAGTCCAAATGTTTTAGATAATGGGTTATTAATAATGTTCCCTGTAGAGTGGGGTTTTTGCACCATGCTTGATAAATGAGACATTTTCCATTTAATATTTGCATGATGAAGGGCATCTGGGGCAAAAACGGCTGCAGATAAGGTGGTGATGAGGAACCGGTTCAGACCGGTCTCTGTACTATTAACAGTGTTATCTGTGTACGTGTATGTGTGTCTGGTGGTGGCGGGATGCCTTTGAATGTGTGTTTGTGTCGAGCGAAAGTGTCTATTTACACGCGTGCGTTTCTGATGGCTGGAGCCATCACAAGGTTTAAAAGATGTGAACGATCATCTGAAGTGCTCCTCATCTTCCTCTCCGCAGAAATCTTCTGAAGTCATTTAGTCTCATCACGAAGCTTTAAATCTTTTTCTTTTTTTTCTTCGAAGGAGAAAAACTTCAAGGGGTTCAGATAATTTCACTTGTTCCCACCGCAGCTTTCCCTCTTCGTCTCGACACAAAACAGAATCAGGCAGATTGTTGCATTGTAAGAAAACGCCACTTGATTCTGGAGGATTTTTGAAGTCATGATTTATTTTCAAAACAACTGAAATTATCTTTGCTTATTGGCAAATCTGTTTGACTTGTTTCAGGAAAACAACAATTTGTAGACTAAATTACTCACATTATTAGGGTGGTTATTTTTATAAGTGCTGGGATTGTAGGAAACTTGTGTTTATTGTTAAAGGATGACTCATTTATTTACATTTCAGGCTTATTTCCTGCTTTCAGACATCTTTCCCGTTTGATACGATGACATTGTATTCGCTGGGTTAATTGCTGAGATCTCAGAACACACACACACACACAAATCAAATCGATTACTCTAATTGTTCATTGTAAACATTCATCGCAGTGTCCAGATTGACTTCCCCAGTTTTAAACTTTGAGCAGGTGCAGGCAGGGCTTTACACTTCTCTCCAAATCCAACTCTATAACCTTTTTTTTTTTTTTTTTTTCATGAATGGTTAATTCCTGCATCCTTTCAGTATTTCAGGTATGTTCTTTGCAACCTTTTCTTGCCCTGTTGTAGTGATACCGCCGCGTCCCCAGATCTCAGTGAGCTCACGTGGCGTCAATCACTGATGAGACATGACAGCTGGAGCTAAACTGTGACTTGTGTTGCAATTATCCTGTAAGAGTAGATCTGGCATTAGGTTTAGTGTAGGTTAATTAACACAGCTTCAACACAGCGGTTAGGTAAGGATCTATGCACTGAAGGTCTTTGCAGGTCTTGTAAAATGTGTGTGTGTGTGTGTGTGTGTGTGTGTGTGTGTGTGTGTGTGTGTGTGTGTGTGTGTGTGTGTGCCCACATGTTTTGACAAGCTCCCGAAATCCCTCGAGATGGCTCCTCCACCCCGAGGTTGAAGCCATGTGAAATTCCCAAACGTTCCTTAGATCTTCCC